>NC_084616.1:30302168-30419668 GCF_033978795.1 Nerophis ophidion | reverse complement strand
GCATTTAGAGGGGATTAAAAAACACACACTGGTGCCTCAGCTAAATTAGCTACCATCCTTGCCAAGTTTTAGCCACGACACTATTGTGTGATGATTAGAATGGAAAAGTAGAAACACAAAGCTTCAGTGGGCTGCACAGTGAGTGATTTACAACAGGATTTTCCTTTAAAACTATTTAATTAAATGATCGACTAATCTTTTACCTCAAAATTACAACAAATGTTTTTTTAAATAAGTGTATAGTAGCTCACATAACTGACAGACCAAAAGGAAGTAAACTTAGAGGTAGTTTGGAGTAGTCAATGGACAGCTAACAGTACATCGGAGTATATGTTTTATTTACTGAAAATTAGTCAACACTCGGGCTGCAACTAACGATTGTTTTATTATCGACTAGTCAGTGTTGATATTTTCGATTAGGCAACCAGTCAAATTATAGATTATATCTTAATACTGTAATGGTAATTGGGATTTTCTATGTCCGCTACCTCTCTTTGTTTATACTGTATATTTTCTACTGGATCTACGCTCTATTTTATTCAGCAGCTGTTACATATACTATAATATTGTACATGGTAATTGTGATTTGTTATATATTTTATATATTATATAAAATATAATATATAATATAATCTGCGATGAGGTGGCGACTTGTCCAGCGTGTACAACGCCTTCCGCCTGATTGTAGCTGAGATAGGCACCAGCGCCCCCCGCGACCCCAAAGGGAATAAGCGGTAGAAAATGGATGGATGGATAATAATATAATATATCAGTATATATTATATACTATATTTAATATGTAAATATTACGTATATGTTATTATGGGAGGCGGGGCGTGGTCACACGCCGCCTGTGGACAGGGCATGCGCAGGAGCCGGCTGGAAGCAGATGACAGGTGAGTGGACACCTCAGCTAGAACGAGTTATCTAATCACCTGTCTCTCTATTAGCAGCGTTGGTGACCGCAGGAGGGGGCTGAAAAGCAAGAAGAAAGAGCCCGCCTGGGCTGAAAGAGCAAGGAAGGCGACGAAAGACTGATAAAAAGAAAGACATTGTGATAGAACAAAAAAAGAAAAAGAAAAGACATTGTGATAGAACAAAATAAGAAAGAAAAGACATTGTGATAAAACAAAATAAAAGAACTTGCAAACTTGGCAACCCGCCTGTCTGTGATACATCGGTCCTGAAAGAACCCCCCGGCACAAGACTGTTATAGTTATATTGCTATTAAGGTACATTTTTAGTCTACTTTATACCTGCATTATCTTTTCCCTTTCCATTTTTTGTAACTGAGCTACTATGTGGAACAATTTCCCTTGTGGATCAATAAAGTTTGTCAAACTCTAAGTCTTATGATCTGCTGATCACGTTTGAGTTACATGTTAAGTCCGCAACTTGATGTCAACTTTGTTTTTTAAACTTATTACATTTCCAAAAAATAAACATATTACTGAGAAACAAATGGTTTTACTTTATTACACAATGCATATAACAGCAGTGGGAAAAAAAATTAACAGACTTAAAGTGCAAGATGTCCTGTAAACATGACATGCAGTCATCCAGTACGGTTAGGGTTATTTAGCTGCAATTATGTGCCTAAAGAAACAACACTGTAAACATGAACATTCCTGGCGATCTAGCAATTAAAATTGTCTAAAGCAACTCGTCGACAATAATAAGTATTGATTACGTTGAGTAATTGTTTCAGCCCTAGTCAACACAACCATTGTTGTCTAAAGTCTGAAATGTGAGGGGTGCACTCTTATTAGATACGCCTAGGTCTGTGTTAACTCAAAGGGGTCCTATTATGCAAAACCAACTTTTGGTACCTGTTGGAACCTGTTTTTGTGTATTTGCGATCCCCAAAAGTCCAAAAAATGTGAAATCCAAACATGAAGGCATGGTATTATAAAAAACTATTTTACCTTCTTCCAAACTTGCTTCAAAATAGCCATTTGGAATTTTAGACTATAGTGACATATTTTGTTATATCAGCCGATATGTCCATATTTAGTAGTGTTTACCCCAATAGCTTCGCACCGTTTTATTTAGATGTAGTCCAAAGTCTTATTCTTCTCTATTCTCTTTTAGGCGCAGAAAAGAAAAGAAACGGACTGGCTCGAATATGCACATGCTAGCGAAAATCCTGCGTTGGTGCAATTTCTCATAAAATGTAGCTTATAATTCTAATTTACGTATGTCAGTAAATTAGATATAAAAGCGCTAAAAACTAACATGGCTAACAGGGAGAAGACACAGTTGAATGAGGATTGGCTTGGAGGAAGACTTTGCCAGAAAATAGCGTAAAGATGGTCAGTAAAACAAAATCTATGCAACATTTGAACCAAAGCACCACCATTACATGTTATGTACACCACAAGGAAGTGTTTAAATGTATAAAAAAAATATCAGATTTTGATCCCTTAACCCGGGAACTTGGTAACCCCTGATTGATACATTGCTCTTGCAACAATAACAAAGCAAAGTAAAATATGTTTCTAATAAAATCCCCACTTTTCTGAAACCTGCTGGCCTGTAGTTAGTGATTAACATCAGCTAGAGATGTTGCGTAATCGTGCCAGTACTGAATACTAATTCCCATTAACTGTAACAGACAAGGCAGGAACTCAAATTCAAACTGCAGTAAAAATACATTTTCAGTTAAATGTAACTGCTTTTTAAAATTAAGGAGCATTTAAAGCAATAATGTCTATTGGATGAGTCTTGGTTCTTTCCTAAGTACAAGCGCCTAGATTCCTCTCTATCGATTGTTGACCCATATAGATAATAATGATATATGGCCCACTTGTATCTTTACAGCACCAATCAAAGGTGATTTACGAGCTGACATATTAAGGAGAGACCAGCCAGATGAATTGAAAACCGTTTCAGACTGTATATAGCCCACTTGGGTTAAAAAGGAACACTACTTTTCCATCCCTCTGAGTCACAGCAGGACTTTAAATAACCATCTCCTCCAAACTCCTATGTCTCCGTCCATGTAGTCTCAAACTCATTCAGCTCACTTCCTGCTCACATTAAAATGGGCTGATGCATTAAACAACTGCAGTTTAAGTTAAGCTGTCTGCCACTGTGGCAGATAGCCTGTTACACACAAGAAAAAGTGCATTAATTGCAGTAAGAGGTAATTATCATGGCTGCCTCATGAACAGAAGAGTAAAGGTACAGGCATGGGAAGAAGCTAATTGACAACACAACAAACTAGGAATTCTGTTTAGGTCGTATTTTGGACATCGAGACACCATAGCTAATGTTTGAGAAAATAAAACTGAAGTGTGTGTTTAAAAACATTTGTTACACACATTTGTGTGAACTGCCTTCAGGTGGCTGCGGCAATAAAGCAAAAAACAAAACAAAAACCGCAGTGGTATAAGACAGCTACAGAAAACCCACAAATACATTTTTGTTGTCACCAATGCTATTTAATGATTGAGTCAGAAAATTGCACAAATATGTTTCACAATAAAATAATCAAAATTAAAAAAACTTATTTGCAACTGTCAATTTAAACTGTGTATTAATATCTATACATTTTTAATTTCAGCTATTCTAGCGAGAATAAGGCTGCAACAATCAATTATTTTAATAATCTATCAATTGGATAAAACACATTTAATAGTTTGAATGTGTATTTTAGGGGAAATTGTTACATTACACAATTTGTGCGCTTGCTTTTGTCCTAATCTTTATTTTTTTATTCTAATAAATGCAAATAATCAAAATTGCATTAATACATTTTCTTTTGAAAAAAACTTTGTTTTTTCATGCCACTCAAATCACGGCACCCACACACCGCAGCCTTGTGGAAACTATTTCTGCACCTGTAATGTTCCAGGTAGTCCGTGCGGTCTGAAATGTATCAAATGTTATCAGTTGTACTCATGAAACAATTAATTGAAGTAACAGAATATAAACCAAACCTTTCTTCTAATCGAATCAGAGCTGCAGCTACCTATTATTTTAGTAATCCACCGATTACTTAGTTCCATAAAATGATTACCTGGTTTCAAGCTTAAATGGATATTTTACGGAAAATAGGTTAATTAAATAAAATAATTATGATTACCATAACCTTTATTCTTATTGTTATAATAAACCGCACTTTTAACATCTGCGATACTGAAAATACAACCCATGTTATAGCTTTAATGCGTATTTTAGGGAAAATAGCTTATTCAAATTTAAAAAAATTATTACCAAAACCTTTTTTCTTTTTGTCATGAAAAAAAAACAACGCACTTTTAACATGTGCAATAATGAAAAAAAAATTGTTAAATAAACTCTGCTGTTCACTGCCACACACATCACGGCACCCATGCATACCACCGAACTTGCGTGTTCTATTGCAGCGGCCGTGTGGAAACTATGTCCGCTCGTTCAAAGTTCGGGTCATTCCATGCAGTCCAGATTTTATGAAATTTTTTATTAGTTACATTCTATTATTCGAAACAACAGAATACAAAACACATCTTTTTTGTAATCGATTAATTGTTACACCCCTATGACAGAATAAACGAAATGTGGACTGTAGCAGGTATTTTCTCCTCCCTGAAAGCCACCAACCTTCTTTGTTAGAATGAAACACCGCATCATGGGATCGTGTCCTTCCACTTAAACTTTTTTCACCGAAACTAACAAGACCTTTAAAGCAGAGTATCATCCACCCGTCTCTACTTGTCAGACAATTGAAATAGTGCTTGTGGCATGACATATGTAAGGTGAGGCAAACACTGACAGTAAACTTGTCATAAACCTGGAGAGTTTACAGCGGTAGAACAAATGTGAGAGGTTGGTTCGAGATTGTCAGTGGACTCCGTCACAACGTTTACATGTACTAAGGCCATGTCCACATGAACATGGATAGTTTCAAAAACGCATATCTGGGGTTAGAACAATCTGTACTCACACAGGTTTCAAAACTGTCTATGTGTACACACAAATGCATACACTTGCTGTCATGAACATTTTGTCCAATCAGAAGCCTGGAAAAGCAGCCACAGCTGACTTAGTGGCATTACACCTCGGTTAGTACAATAGGCGGAAAGGACAGCCCAAAACCGTGCTGCATGGAGAGGAGTCATTGATGGCCTATGCTCCATTGGGAGCGATGGGCCTAAGTAAGTAGTAAGTAGTACAATATTTATTTTAATATACCATACATACAAATGTACATTATCTTTAAAACCGGCCTCCACTTACACAGAGCCCTCAGAAAATTATGAATCTTTTTTTCATCTTTAAAGTGTGTGCACCCGCCTGTGCTGCTGAAACCCAACACCCGTGGAATGATAACACGTTTAATCAACAACATGGTGATATATTACATGTGCAGTGATATGTATATTATTTTCAAAATTAGCGCATACAAACAAGGAGCTAAGGAAACCCCTTGAATGGTAAAGTGGCAAAAGTGCATAGACTTGCGTGTGCCGCTGAAAAACTCTCGTAGAATTATAACACATTTAGTCATCAATATAGTGAAACATGTGCAATGAAGTGTATGTTGTTTTTAACATTAGTACTTACTAGGGTTTTCCCGATACCAATATTTTGGTATCAGTACCAAAATGTATTTCGATACTTTTGGATACTTTTCTAAATAAAGGGGTCCACAAAAAATTGCATTATTGGCTTTATTTTAACAAAACATCTTAGGGTACATTAAACATATGTTTCTTATTGCAATCGAATAACAATTTTGGCCCTAAATAAAATAGTGAACATACAAGACAACTTTTCTTTTAGTAGTAAGTAAACAAACAAAGACTCCTAATTAGTCTGCTGACGTATGCAGTATAGTATTGTATCATTTATCGTTATACTATTTAGTCAAAATTATGAAGGACAAGCTGTAAAAATGTATTATTAATCCACTTGTTCATTTACTGGTAATGTCAGGTTATTTTCCGTTTCAATGTTCTATCTACACTTCTGTTCAAATGTAATAATCTTCTGTTTGGATTTGGATGCTTTACATTAGTTTTGGATGATACCACAAATTTTGGTATAGATCCGATACCAAGGAGTTACAGGATCATACATTGGTCATATTCAAAGTTCTCATGTTTCCAGGGACATATTCACTCAGTGAATAAACATAATATGAATTTTTAAAAAAGGAAGAAAGATTTTGTGACGATAAAAAATATAGATGTAATCATAGTAGTATCGACTCGATACTCTATTGTACTTGGTATTATTACAGTGGATGCCAGGTGTAGATCTACCAATGGCATTTGTTTGGCGTGATACCTTTTGTTAGTGGTGACGCTGTTGAGCTGTTGTATCTTCCTACGGTGTGTATTGAAGCATGTTTAGCTATTCCTCGTCCTGCAGAGATGGTACTGGTAAAAAACGTACTTTATTTGTCGCCATGGAGCAGAGGATTAGTGATTTAGAAGTAGCTAAAACACTGCCAACTGCGGATGGATGTTTGCTGCTAGCTAGCTTGCAATGTCTTAAAGCACCTCTCTCTGAAGGCGTTTTAGTGTTATAGCTTCACCTTTTTCACTTTTTAGGCCAACATGCGTCCGTTCTCCCTTTTCTGTCTACAAACTTTGTCTGCTTGTAAGTCCTCCGTGATGCTCCTCTGCTCGTAAAACCAGCAATGTCATGACGCGACGGCAAGCCGTCATGCCCATTTAAAAAAATTTGAAAATTGGCAATCGGTACTTTTCAAACAGAGTATAGTATCATTTTTGATTCATTAGTACGTTGTATGCGCGTGCATGGTCTCGCACGGCTCCATTTCCACAAATGGAACCAACATACTAGGGCTGTACGGTATAATGGTATTAGTATAGTACCGCAATACTAATGAATCATATTCGATACTGTACCGCCTCTGAAAAGTACCAGTCCTGCTGTACTGGTATCAAAATATTGGTATCGGGACAACAGTACAACACACATAAGGTCACTCAATGGTCTGTCATTAAAAATGGATTCAAAACATGATATTAAATTGCATCTTTCTTATGACACAAACCAAAAAGTCTTGCTTGTCAAAGATGTCCCATGAGCTGGAGGTTCAACAGCGATTGTATCCAAAACAGCTGGCTGTCATTGACCCTGGCAGGAGTGTCGCAAAGCCGTTTTTCATGTGTCTTTTTAATCAATAGTGAGTAAAAATAGCAGTATATTTACGTTCAATCCTAGAGTAAGTCCTCTTATAGTGTGTTTAAAGCCAGAGTTGTTTAGCTTTGGAAATGACAGTGGACAACGGTGACGTCATCAGAGGACTACAATTCTCCGTTTGTGCCGTGTACACGAATACGCTGAGCGGAGAGTTTTGGAATTCTTCAACTTGGCCAGTATTTGCAAACGTCTGCATTTTTAAAAGACAAAAGTATGCGTTGGCGTGTGTTCGTGGACATGGCATAAAACAGCCAGCGTCCTGAAATAGTCTCTTCAGTTTTCAGAATCTTTCGTGAAATCAATGTTTGCATGTACTCTATTTAATTAGATTTGGCCAAATGTTGTGTGCCTCAATACACTAAGTGATGCTAGAGGTCCTTTCAGCTTGTTTAGCTATGTAGGATTGTGGGTGTCACTACCCGACCGGTACCGGCATGCTTGAAGCCAATATAACTTCCGTCAACTTGTTTTAAGGCAATTATTTTTGTGCCTGCCGTCATAGTTACCATGGTTTTCTTTTTTTTGTCATCTTTATTTTAAATTGCTGTCACATAAAATGTAACATACAAACAACAATACAAACGTTATTTTAAAAATACAGTATTTATTTGGAAACCGTACGAATCCCTGAAGAAACCTGAAAGATGTGTTCAGCAGCCTCAAATGGCAAATAAACAAATGTTTTTTTACTACTTTATTTACATCAAATACATCAATTCACAATACTTACTTATTTAAAAGTATACATTTTGGGTAACACTTCAGTAGGGGGAACATATTCACCATTAGTTAGCATGCAAATTAGTAACATATTGGCTCTTAATTAATCATTATTAAGTGTTTATTAATGCCTTAGTCTGCATGGCCTTATTATACAACTAACCCTAACCCCAACCCCTAACCAAAAAACTCTAAATTAAGACTTTGTTACTTAAAACATATTTCCCTAGTGTCCAAATAACTCTAAATTAAGTTTTTGTTACTTAGAATTTGTTCCCCATACTAAAGTGTTACCAATTTTTTTTTGGCTACAAATATAGATTTAGTTCAAGTAAATGCCTTGTTTAAAAAAAAAAAAAATCAACAAATCAAAAAAAGAAATCACGTGATGGAAGTCAGCAGCGCGCACGTGCGACATTCACTGCAATGATGGTTGAAATTGTGGCAATAATACTCACTGATTTTTTAAATCTACCCTTTGTTCATTTATAAATTATTGTTTCCTTTCAAGGCCTACTGAAACCCACTACTACCAACCACGCAGTCTGATAGTTTATATATCAATGATGAAATCTAAACATTGCAACACATGCCAATACGGCCGGTTTAGTTTACTAAATTACAATTTTAAATTTTCCGTGGAGTTTCCTGTTGAAAACGTCGCGGAATGATGACGCGTATGATGACGCGTGTTTGTGACGCTATTGGTTGGAGGGGACATATTAGCCAGCACCACTTACGGCTAAAAGTCGTCTCTTTTCATCGCGCAATTACACAGTATTTTGGACATCTGTGTTGCTGAATCTTCTTCAATTTGTTCAATTAATAATGGAGACTATAAAGAATAATGCTGTTGGTGGAAAGCGGTGGATTGCAGCTGCCTTTAGCAACCGAAAAAGCCAGTGTTTCTTTGTTTGTTGTGAAGCTTTAACACAGAGCGGTCAAGCGAACATGTTTCTCTACGTCAACCAGCAAGTTTCTGGATGGGAAAATTGTGATATTAAGTCGGCTCTTACCGGAGACTTGAGTGGATTACGTGACCTCACCCTGCAGCTCAAAAAGGCAGCTGTGATCTTGGCTCCTCGGCTTCTCTTAGAGACACTGGCGTTCACCACAGCCATCCGACTTTCATGTATGACTTTATAATCTCACTAAAGTACTATTAACACAATAAGCAGATGAGGGATTTTCCAGAATTATCCTAGTAAATGTGTCTAATTACATCTGAAATGCTCCCACTGCCGCCGCCTGGAGCCGTCACCTTTTCTCTCTTTTTTTTTTTTCTCTAGTGCTTTACTCTAACTTTCCTCATCCACGAATCTTTCATCCTCGCTCAAATTAATGGGGAAATTGTCGCTTTCTCGGTCCAAATTGCTCTTACTGCTGGTGGCTCACATTAAATAATGTGAGGATGAGAGGAGCCCTCACACCGGTGACGTCACGCGCACATCGTCTGCTACTTCCGGTACAGGCAAGGCTTTTTTATTAGCGACCAAAAGTTGCAAATTTTATCGTCGATGTTCTCTACTAAATCCTTTCAGCAAAAATATGGCAATATCGCGAAATGATCAAGTATGACACATAGAATGGACCTGCTATCCCTGTTTAAATAAAAGAATCTAATTTCAGTAGGCCTTTCACTCTACATTCAAATAACACAAAAAGTGTCGTCACAGAAGCACCGTTTGATGTAAGTGATGTAATCTTCGTGCATGAGTGGACTGATCGGGTCTTCCGGTACAGGTCAGGTAGTAACAGTGGGGAAAGCAAAAGAATGTTAATAGATGTCACTACTAAAAGCAACTCGGCAAGTCTAAATAAAAGAAAGCAAATGTGAGCAAAACCTAAAACAGTTAGGCTTTTACCAAATGCAGCAATCATAAATTAAACTTTCAGCAAAAACACAACGTTGATATCTATAGTTATATTTTGATAAAGACATTCAAACTCGTAAACAGCGCGTGTAACAACAACAAAGCAACAAACATGGCTGTAGACGCCAAGTTAAATCATGAAAAGCAACCTTACCTGAACAAAAACTATGTATGATTTATCCGGGAGTCTTAATTGATACCAATTTCCTTGACCCAGCCACACACAAAGAAGGTGTAGGTTTCCACGCTTTCTCCAAGTTTTCATCTGTTTTGCCGTATAGAATGACATCTGGCGCACCAGATAGTTCAATAGGTCTCGGAACGTGACGGACGGATAATCCTTGATATAACTCGACAAATCCTATTTTGATAACATATAGGAATAGATTCCACTGCATAGTTGGATTTTTTTGCGCATATCTGCTTTTAGCGGTAATATACAGGCCCCTTGCATACTCAGATATGGTGCACTCGGTCTGTATCTATGTTCGTTGGTATCCCACCACATCGTTAACTTCCATTCTAAAGTCGCGTGACTGAATACAACCTATACATAAGTTTCACACAAAACTGAAGTGAAGTACGAAGTGAATTATATATTAAATAGCGCTTTTCTGTAGTGACTCAAAGCGCATTTACATAGTGAAAACCAATGTCTAAGTTACATTTAAACCAGTGTGGGTGGCACTGGGAGCAGGTGGGTAAAGTGCCTTGCTCAAGGACACAACGGCAGTGACTAGGATGGTGGAAGTGGGGATCGAACCTGGAACCCTCAAGTTGCTGGCATGGCCGCTCTACAAACCGAGCTATACAGCCCGCCAAAAACTACAGTATGTCAGGGCAGAGAATATTAACTTTCTTCATTAGTTAGCTTTTTGCACTTTATTATGTCACCCAAGTATAAGACATGCTCTTCTGGTGTTAGCGCCATGAATTAAATTAAAATTAAATGTTTATGGCAAGTAAGGGGGGGTTTATTCGGTTTAGAAAATGTGCTCGTTTGCGTATCTAGCAATGCAAGTAATGGGGATATAATTTAGTCCGCCTAATCCCTCAAAAAAACCTCCAAAAACGTCCAATAAAGTTTTATATATATGCTGTAAGTCTATACAGTATGTAATGTAGTAGCAGGCCCATTCATGATAACATCACATTTTTATTATATTAAGGTCCATTTATGCATTACCGTAACTTCTTTCCTGGGCACATTGATTTCACAGAGCGCATAGCAACAAACACTACTTTCGTCAACAAAAAGCCCTACAGCTGATCATGGCAGACTTTGTGAGAGCCAACGACAACTTATTTGGGACAAATAAGGATCCAGAACCCTATATTCTTTTAGCCTGAATATACATATGACTACACTCTCTATTTTAAATTGACTATTTTTCTAATCTTTATCAAAATAGCATTATCTTAGTTATATGTTTATTCAAGGACAATCGGTTTTTATCAAACCATTTTTTTTAGTTTGTTCATTTTCTACCTGCACAGTTTTTATTACTTGCTGTGTTTTTCCCAGGAGCAGAAATCAGTGGTGTCATCTGCCCATAGTATTAACTTTTGTGTTTGTGCAAACGTTAATATATAGCATTCAGCACAAGACTTGTGTTCAAGACTTGTCTTGTGTTTATATGATTCATTTACTATAATCATTGTTCCTCAGGTGAAAAATGATGGGAGCAAATGAGCATCTTGCCACATGTTTCTAGCAATGTCTTTGGGTCTAAGTTACATTATAAAGTTGGCCACAACCTTGTACTACATAGTTGAGACGCATGATTTATAATGCATCATTGAAAATGTATGTATTGAATGTTTTTAATTACAATATTGTATGTTCATTGTGTGTTTAGTGGACAGTGAGTGATTTAAGTGTTAATTCAGGTATGAGTTCACACAAAAGTTTGACTTACACAGCATCTGAGAACCCGAAGTCATTTGTGATCAGAGGACTTCCAACTAACTGTATATGCAAGAGGTAACTGGTTCAACATTGCATAATCTAGGTATGTTATTCCGATCTTTAAAATCATTTAAACACAATCTATTTAAGGTGTTTACGTACGTCTAAAAGACTGGTTTTGACCAAACACATGGAATAATTTGTGTTTTTTAGTGCATGTAAACGTACTGAGATATCCAGCAAGAGTCCAGACAAGAGCTGACACATCCCTGAACACTGTGCTGCATAATTAGAGCTATAATTCAGCAGATGAGCCAGAGCACACACTGGGAGCCTGTGTCCTTCCTGGAAAGGGCAATACCTTGTCTCTTATTCAGGACAAAATTAGAATATCTCAACAAAGTCAAACTGAGGTAAAATGTCTTACTGTAATAGGCGCTTCAAAATAAATAGAAATGTCTTGTTAGGGACACTTAAGTGAATGAGAATCATATCAAGTATGTATTCTTACAAGATGAAGACAACTCTTCCTTGACTATTTGGTGTTGACTTAAAAATCCTACAACAGTCCAAAACTATTAAAACCTTCCACAATACAAATGTAATAGATATTTATACTGATCTCTTTCAAGCTCACACAATCATTGATGGCATGATAGCTATTAGTTGCCATGAATTGAAAGTAACAATCTGTTATATATGGCGGTATAGGGCTAAACCCGTCACTAATGGTTCAACTGTATGATTAAAATCGTTGGGTTTGGACTGTGGCCCATTGCTACATTTTCACTTTGACCCTTGGAAACAAAATGTTTGGGCACCTCTGTTATAGAGTCCTTTAGAATGGTGAAAAAGGTTTCTTCATTTTAAAAATTCAAAATGAATGAAAGACCCAATCAAGAAACTCAATTAGGGCTGCATGGTTTTGAGAAAAAACCTAATTGCAATTTTTTGTCCAAAAATTAGGATGATGGTTGAAAAAAAAAGTCATGTCACTTTTAGACAGTCAAACAACACATTTTTGTCTCAGGTTGCTGCACATTAGAACAGTATCCAATAATCTATTTTTTTAAATATTTGGGTTTACATATGCCACACTGATGTCTGCTTACACCGTATTTGGCCTCATTGTTGTCCACTCGTTTTTAAACTAAGTTGACATGCCTCCAATACATTTCACCGGAGAGGTCCCCACATTTTTTGTTTAAGATACTGTACAGTAATTAAACACAAATAGTGTTTATTATTAGCACATCGACTGCAACGTACACAACACTATTTGTGGCAAACAATTTTGATTGGTCAGCAGGCCAAGGATAGAAAGTTCAATATTTCTGAAGATGGAGGAGAGAAAAATTAAAAAAAAAACCTCAGCCTCTTGTGATTAATAACTTGTAGTAATTAAATCCTCCATGTTGATTCGATGAAAATTAATTTTTCCATCTCTAAAATGAATTGATCAATTTATCACCGTACATCTGTCACCAATCAAAACCATATTGCACTCAAGATAATGGGCTTAACTGTAAAGCTACTATATTTATAACAACTCAAACCAACTTAAGTTTGAGATTTGCCTGAATGTCTAAATGAAAATGTTTTTCAAATTGTGCGAAAGTGCTATAAAAGTGGTTAATTTTATTTAGTTACCATCCAACAATGGCTGGGCAATAGAGCAAAAAATGTGATCATGATTAAGCTTTTCTTGGTTAATGTCACCATTTTTATATTGTTTTCAACCCTGCCAGTTTTAAAGCATGTGTACTAAAAAACTAAAGAAACTAGAGACTTGTTCCAATTTGTATTAACATACTGAGGAAATAAATCAAATTAAAATTAAAATAGAAAAAATATCTAAAGTTTGTAGTTATCTGTTAACACATGTATAAAATAAAGACAAAACATAAGACAGTGAACACAGTCCTGAGTGTTTGTGGAGTGACACAAGACCAAAAATAAACACATTGCCTGATGTAGGATAACAAGGACAATTTAAAAATATAAATATCACCATTTTCAAATTAGGAGGTTGACTCTGATGAGCTGTTGTCATGGACATTTCCGTCATGTTTGATCGAGTTAATATGCCAACAGCTGATCATTGTGATCGATCATATATTAACAACGATCATCGATCACGATCATATAATCAATTAGCCCAGCCCAACTTCCAACGCAATCTAGTTTATTGGTCATTTGACTACATTCGTAAAATGGAAAATAAAGTCTTAAGTAAATATTTCTGTGCTTCAAAAGACAACATATAATTAGGATAAAAGGGTACAACAAACTCTACTAAATAAGTCAAACAAAACAAGGTGCAAACAAAGCTTGATAATAGGATCACACCTACTTATGATCAGAAATAAATAAATGAATAAATATATATATATATATATATATATATATATATATATATATATATATATATATATATATATATATATATACATATATAAATATGATACAAACTACTTATGTGCACTTACATATGTCTGGTGATTCATCTGAGCCATCTGGACAGTCCTTTTCCCCGTCACAGCGCCAGCCTTTGGAGATGCATGTCTCCTGGTCCATACACACAAACTGTTTAGGATTGCAAGTCTTGGGGTGGCCGTCTGTTTTGGGAGCTAAAAAGGAGAAGAAAAATAATGACTACCTTTAGATTACAATGGTTTTAAAGGAAAAGTCATATATTCAACAAAATAACAGTGCGTAATGTATTATTAGGTCCATCAGTGCTAAATATTATAAACATATCACTTTCCTCTGGCACTGTTCCCCTAGCATTCAAAAAAGCAGTTATTCATCCTCTCCTTAAAAGACCTAACCTCAATCCTGACCTCATGGTAAACTACCGACCGGTGTCTCACCTTCCCTTTATTTCGAAAATCCTCGAAAAAATTGTTAAAGAGCAGTTAAATGAACACTTAGCATCTAACAATCTATGTGAATCCTTTCAATCCGGTTTCAGGTCAAATCACTCTACGGAGACAGCCCTCGCAAAAATTACTAATGATCTATTGCTAACGATGGATTCTGATGCGTCTTCTAAGTTGCTGCTCCTCGATCTTAGCGCTGCTTTCGATACCGTCGATCATAATATTTTACTAGAGCGTATCAAAACACGAATTGGTATGTATTACTTAGTTCTGTCTTGGTTTAACTCTTATCTTACTGACAGGATGTAGTGCGTTTTCCAAAACAATGTGATCCATACACTTAGGTAAAACGGAATCCATCCTATTTGGGTCCCATATCAAACTTAAGAACGTCAGTGACTTCACTATAAAAGTGGGTGACATTGTTATCACCAGGAAGGATGAGATCACCTACCTAGGTTCCATTCTAGAGGCTAATCTTTCCTGTGATAAAATGGCAACCAAGGTGATCAAAAAGGTCAAACAAAGAACGAGATTCCTCTACAGAATCTCCTCTCTGGTCAACAAAAGCACCTTGAGGATTCTAGCGGGAACTCTCATTCAACCCTTCTTCGATTACGCTTGCACCTCCTGGTACCCCAGCACCTCCAAAACCCTCAAATCTAGACTCCAAACATCCCAGAATAAGCTAGTCCGGTTACTTTTAGACCTCCACCCCAGATCACACCTCAATCCAACCCACTTCTCCAAAGTGGGCTGGCTCAGGGTGGAGGACAGAGTAAAACAAGTTGCACTGAGCCTAGTCTATAAAATCCGCTACACCTCCTTGATACCGAAGTACATGTTAAACTACTTCCTTGACGTAAATGACCACCATAACAACAACACCAGGGGGAGCTCCACAAACCACGTTAAACCCAGATTCCGATCTAACAAAGGTCTTAACTCATTCTCTTTCTATGCCACATCAATGTGGAATGCACTCCCAACAGGTACAAAAGTAAGTGCATCTCTATATTCCTTCAAAACCGCTCTAAAACAACACCTCCAGGCAACTTCAACACTTTACTAATACCCTCCTCCATTCACATCCCATCTCCCCGGATTATAAACAACTCAAATGTACTTCTAATGTATATACTTGTTCTTATGCTATCTGAAATCACTATGTTCTCTGCTGGCTGTACATATCCTACTAAATAAGACCTACACTGTTTCAATGTCCACATTTCTCTGTTGATGCAATTGTTGATGACTGAAGTTCTGATATCAACCAAAGCTCCTCATCCCACCCCCCGGATTGTAAATAATGTAAATAATTCAATGTACATACTATGATGATTAACTTGTGTGATGACTGTATTATGTTGATGGTATATATTTGTACCATGAATTGATTAACGTGGACCCGACTTAAACAAGTTGAAAAACTTATTCGGGTGTTACCATTTAGTGGTCAATTGTACGGAATATGCACTGAACTGTGCAATCTACTAATAAAAGTATCAATCAATCAATTAAATCTCGGACTATGTTAAGGTAACGTGTGGAGGTCCCCAGGGTTCGGTCCTTGGCCCTGAACTCTTCAGCATCTACATGCTGCCGCTAGGTGACATCATACACAAATACGGTGTTAGCTTTCACTGTTATGCTGATGACACCCAACTCTACATGCCCCTAAAGCTGACCAACACGCCGGATTGTAGTCAGCTGGAGGCGTGTCTTAATGACATTTAACAATGGATGTCCGCCAACTTTTTGCAACTCAACGCCAAAAAAACGGAAATGCTGATTATCGGTCCTGCTAGACACCGACCTCTATTTAATAATAAAACTTTAACATTTGATAACCAAACAATTAAACAAGTCGACTCGGTAAAGAATCTGGGTATTATCTTCGACCCAACTCTCTCCTTTGAGTCACACATTAAAAGCGTTACTAAAACAGCCTTCTTCCGTAATATCGCTAAAATTCGCTCCATTTTGTCCACTAGTGACGCCGAGATCATTATCCATGCGTTTGTTCCGTCTTGTCTCGATTACGGTAACGTATTATTTTTGTGTCTCCCCACGTCTTGCATTAAACGATTACAGTTGGTACAAAATGCGGCTGCTATACTTTTGACAAGAAAAGAAAGTTTGATCATATTACGACCATACTGGGTCACCTGTACTGGCTTCCTGTGCACTTAAGACGTGACTTTAAGGTTTTACTACTTACGTATAAAATACTACATGATTTAGCTCCAGCCTATATTGCCGATTGTATTGTACCATATGTCCCGGCAAGAAATCTGCGTTCAAAGGACTCCGGCTTATTAGTGATTCCCAGAGCCCAAAAAAAGTATCCGGGCTATAGAGCGTTTTCCATTCGGGCTCCAGTACTCTGGAATGCCCTCCCGTTAACAGTTCCAGATGCTACCTCAGTAGAAACATTTAAGTCTCATCTTAAAACTTATTTGTATACTCTAGCCTTTAAATAGACCCCCTTTTTAGACCAGTTGATCTGCCATTTCTTTTCTTTCTCTCCATGTACTTCATCCATGGCCACCGGACCGGATCCGGTGGCCATGGATGAAGTACTGGCTGTCCAGAGTCGGGACCCAGGATGGACCGCTCGCCTGTGTATCGGTGGGGGACATCTCTGCGCTGCTGATCCGCCTCCGCTTGGGATGGTTTCCTGCTGGCTCCACCTTGGATGGGACTCTTGCTACTATATTGGATCCACTTTGGACTTGATTCTCACGGTTACGTTAGATCCACTATGGATTGTACTTTCATAATATCATGTTAGATCCGCTCGACATCCATTGCTTTCGGTCCCCTGGGGAGGGTTGCCCACATATGCGGTCCTGTCCAAGGTTTTGTCATAGTCATCATTGTTGATGTCCCACTGGGGTGAGTTTTTCCTTGCCCTTATGTGGGCCCTACCGAGAATGTCGTTGTGGTTTGTGCAGCCCTTTGAGGCACTTCTGATTTAGGGCTATATAAATAAACATTGATTGATTGATAATGTAATGCTTGCACGAATGTATGATTTTTTTTTTTTACCTCCTAATAGGATGAGTGCCGAATTAGGTACTTTTATGGGCAAAGACCTTAGTCCATTGGCACTACCGGGTGCCAATTCACATAAAATCAAACAGTGTCATACTTCGATTCCATTATTGCACGTGATGTCATATCTGGCTGCAGCCTTAGGACCAGCTCAAGCAATTGGCCAGTAAAAAGTTATGCACTCAGAGCGGACTTAACCGAACTGTTCCCAGGTTTTGTTCCAATTTGTCATGCCAACAAAGTAAGATAAGCAGCTCAAAAGAAACGCTCCACTTTTTAAAATTGCCGGCTCGATAATAATTTTATAATAATGAAGTAATTGGATTTGCCACAGACATTAGCTGCTATGGTTTTATATGCCGATTTTAAGATGTTACAATCAAACATTTGGAGTGCAATAAAAGCAATACTTACAGTTTAAACACATGGTAAGACTCAACAAAGGAAAAGACTGGCACATTCAACCTAATGGCAAAAACTACTTCTGTATAGCGTAGTCTATACAATACTGCCATACGTCTTGGAATTGCTACTGCATGCCAGGTCTACTTTATGATACAGTACAGTACAGTACTTGCAAATGAGAAACTAAAATGTAGAAAAAAAGATGACTGTTTAATAAAAAAAATATATATCTTTTATTAAACAATTAACATTCATTAACACATTGGAACACACACACGAGTACCAAAAATTGGTACTAGTATTGATTCAAATGTGAAAGGTACCGCCTACTAATCTCGCTCAAACTACATTACAAATGTTCAGCTTCACACAGCTTAGTGTGTTCAAATGTTAAAAATTATGTATTGTGGGAAAAGGAACCCATACACACATGCTTTAGGGAAAACTTTCAACAAGTTTATAAGCAACCTTTTACCCCTGGGTTTGTTTGTTGTTTCATCTCTCCCATCTTTCCCCCCTTTTTAAGGTGCTATTTAACTTTTACCACATTAGGTCTTTTGAATGTCAAGGAACAGATATAACCAAGAAATTCAATCGCTGTCTGGCCAGTGGGAGACTACACAAGGTGGTGCTTCTGGTCAGTGGAGGATTGTTGAGGTGTACCGCACAGAAGCAGCACCATGGCAACGCTCATCATCCATCAGCAGTTTGACAATGCTCACATGCTTAGGAAATTTCAGCTGACATTAGTCAGCCGTTGTAAAAATAAAAGGAGGGTTCTTTGGTTTGCGCTTTATGAACACTTGCTGCTCCCTTACAGCTTTCTGCTCACAACAAAGAGCACGGAGGCAGTTGTCACCCCTCTTGAGGCAGGGCAGCTGCATTATCAATCCCTTTAATGCAAGATGTATGTTAAACGGCGGTATTGACTGTGCATTGTTAGACTAGTCACCTCACTCAGGGGACCTTCACATTCCTATTCCAGACAAAAAAAAACTAAGATACGTACTTCTAGTGCGATCTAGTTTTCATTCACACCTACATATTTGTCAGAAGAGCAGTTGCACATTGTCTGACAAGCTCACGCATCAAAAACATCATAACTTCTACCGGGTCACATACACCCAGGGTGTCAAACGCACGGCTCGCGGCCGAACAGGTTTTATCCGGCCTGCGGGATGACTTTGCTGCATATAAAAATGAGCCGAAATTTTTTGAATGAATGAAACTGCTGTCCTAAATGTGTCCACCAGATGTCGCAATAGTAATTCTTTGTATGCTTGTAGATCAGGGGTCACCAACGCGGTGCCCGCGGGGACCAGGTAGCCCATAAGGACTAGATGAGTAGCCCGCTGGCCTGTTCTAAAAATAGCTCAAATAGCAGCACTTACCAATGAGCTGCCTCTATTTTTTAAATTGTATTTATTTACTAGCAAGCTGGTCTCGCTTTGCTCGACATTTTTATTTTTTTAAAGGAACTAAACTCAAATAGAATTTGAAAATCTAAGAAAATATTTTAAAGACCTGGTTTTCACTTGTTTAAATAAATTCATTTATTTTTTTACATTGCTTCTTATAAATTTCAGAAAGACAATTTTAGAGAAAAAATACAACCTTAAAAATGATTTTACGATTTTTAAACACATATACCTTTTTACCTTTTGAATTCCTTCCTCTTCTTTCCTGACAATTTAAATCAATGTTCAAGTTTTTTTTTTTTTATTGTAAAGAATATTAAATACATTTTAATATAATTCTTCTTTTTATCTTCTGTTTTTTCAACAAAGAATATTTGTGAAATATTTCTTCAAACTTATTGTGATTAAAATTCCCAAAAAATATTCTGGCAAATCTAGAAAATCTGTAGAATCTAATTTAAATTGTATTTCAAAGTCTTTTAAATTTATTTTAAAATTTTTGTTCTGGAAAATCTAGAAGAAATAATGATTTGTCTTTGTTAGAAATGTAGCTTGGTCCAATCTGTTATATATTCTAACAAAGTGCAGATTGGATTTTAACCTATTTAAAACATGTCATCAAAATTCAAAAATTAATCTTAATCAGGAACAATTACTAATAATGTTCCACAAATTATTTTTTAAATGTTTTCAAAAAGATTCAAATTAGCTAGTTTTTCTCTGAATTTTGGATTTTAAAGAGTCGAAATTGAAGATAAACTATGTTTCGAAATTTAATTTTCTTTTTTTTTCGTGTTTTCTCCTCTTTTAAACCGTTCAATTTATTGTTTTTTTCATCTTTTATTCTCTACAAAAAACTTTCCGTAAAAGGAAAAAAAATGTACGCCGGAATGACAGACAGAAATACCCATTTTTATATATATATATATATATATATATATATATATATATATATATATATATACAGATTTATTTATTAAAAGGTAAATAGAGCAAATTGGCTATTTCCGGCAATTTATTTAAGTGTGTATCAAACTGGTAGCCCTTAGCATTAATCAGTACCCAAGAAGTTCTTATTTGTACTGTAAAGTTCAAATTTGAATGACAGTAAAAAGGAAGTCTAAGTCTAAGTAGCTCTTGGTTTCAAAAAGGTTGGTGACCCCTGTTGTAGATTATACTACATGTGTAAAAAAAAAATAAACCGCATGATGTTACTGCATCAGTCGAGGAAAATGAATTAACTAAATAAATAACATCCTGTAATTTGTTTTTGATAAAAAATGTTTTATCTTGATTGATTGAAAATTAACACCATTGAGTTGACTGACGAACATTATCATATAATGTATTCAGAAAATATAAATACTGACAAACAAAGGTAGAATACTATTAATCGAGACATGTAAGTGCAGAAAAAAAAAAAACAATACAAAGTTGTCTTTATTATGAAAGTGTAGAAAAAAATAAAACAATACAAAGTTGTCTTTATTTTGAAGTTATCGTGCCATGATAATCACTGCTAGATTTTTCTCCATGTAGGCCCCGGTCTAAAATGAGTTTGACACCCCTGACATACACTCAAGGGATGTTCCTTCATGTCTAAGCTGTAAACAACTAAAGATACGTAAAGTTTTGCCTGAGGAGACAAAAACAAAAAACGGGGAGGCTACCCAGATAAAAGGACGATCAAGGATCAGCATTGGCCTGGCTTTCACCCGCTGACTTGAGCTCAAAGATGAAGAGGAATTTCCAAATGGATGCTGCCTTTGCTCTGTTCCTGCTGGGCTTGTAAGTAACTTTTGATGCTCAAATCAAAATCATAATGCTAATTTTAGCTATCCGAAATTTGCGTTGTAACAATAAACAGCACAACCAGCCACATGAGAAATACAGAAGTACTGTATGAAGAAAAAAAAAATGTGATGACTGCAAACCTTTGGTTCCTACTGTGGAAAGCTCAGTAATACTGAATCATTGTGGTATTATTCTGTCAGTTTGACACTATATGCAGTAGTCCACATCCTTCAGGCAAAACACTACCTTTGGTTCACTGGCATCACCAAAATCAACCAAAACTGTAAGTTCTGAGGTGGGGCTTTAATGCCGGTCAAACTGGGCATCCTGGAAATTGAAATGGGGGATGATAATCACTGTTAAAGTTAAAGTTAAACTACCACTGAGAGTCACTCACACACACTAGGTGTGGTGAAATTACCCTATGCATTTGACCCATCCCCGGGTTCAACCCCCTGGGAGGTGAGGGGAGCAGTGAGCAGCAGCAATGGCTACGCTCAGGAATCATTTTGGTGATTTAACCCCCAATTCCAACCCTTGATGCTGAGTGCCAAGCAGGGAGATAATGAGTCCCATTTGTATAGTCTTTGGTATGACTTGGCCGGGGTTTGAACTCATGACCTACCGATCTCAGGGCGGACACTCTAACCTTAAGGCCACTGAGCAGGTCGTATAGAGCCGTAATATCTATAAATCTCCTCCTGTGTTGGTCACTGGCGTATCTTTTCAAATAGGTATCCATGGAGCTATCCATCCATCTATCCATTTTCTACAGCTTGTCCCTCTCGGGGCGCGGGGGTGCTGGAGCCTGTCCCAGCTGCACACGGGCAGAAGGCGCAGTACACCCTGGACAAGTCGCCATCTCATCGTAGTCCGTGGAGCTAATGTAGCTTGCTACAATTTTCTGGGCATAGCTTCTCCTGTAGTTTAGCTACATTTAATCCAGAGTTCGGTCTACTACATTTTCCAAGTACCTTGCCCAACACTGTTGATGACAAATTCTCGCTGTGGTCAGCGAATAAACGCATCCTCAATGCAATGTCGCATCCTCGCTAAAGAGCTAGCAGCTAACGTCCATCCATAAATTAGGCTACTTCTAAGTCAGCATTTCACGCCGCCATGGCAGTAAAAAAAATAAGTTTCCCACAAGTATCATAAATGTAGGATGAGGAGTTGCTAAATATGTTACACTACTTCGTAGAAAATGGATGGATGGATGGATACTTCCTAGATATGTTCATCGTTAACTCAATAACTGCTATGCTAAAGTTCTTGAATTTAAACAGGGTTGGGGGGATTGATAAAAATATCAACAGTAACGATACCAAATATTGTCAGTAAGTGGTTCATACTTCAGTGGTTATAAAGATGTTTTGTTTTTTTATTATCCAAAAATTATTTTTTATTTTTGTTATTGTTTACAAAGTCAGGGAAAAATCCTTGATACAGGGGGACTTTAAGGGTAAACAAAGGATTTAAATAAGAGCCAATAGTATTAAATCATTTAAATATTTATTCGATATTGTTACAACGCCATCCTGTGTTGTATAATAATTAAATGACATTGAAAATTCTAATTATCAGCATCGGTATGATTAATACTGCCCCTGTAGCTACTTGGCATTGGCCCACATTTGTCACCCAAAACTAATGTGAATTATTGAAACAACAGAAGACTAAGTGCTTATTACCTTTTACAAGAAGTGTAGACAGAACCATGTTACAACAGAAAGTAACCAGTTATTAACGTTAAAATAGTAAGTACATTAATAATCGTTCTGAGAAAATAACAACAGTAAATGACACAATCTTACCACACAGGTCAACAGCTAAACTATGTGGCCTTGTAACACATTTTAAAACGGTTCGATTATCATATTTATCATATTTTGGTATTAACATACCAAATAATATATTGAATTTGGAAGCTGCAATATACAGTATAGCGTAATATATATTTTTGGCCACGTTGCTCATCACTAATGGGCACATTTTGTGACAACATATCCAGTGTTTTGGTCCATTGTGGTGATGCAACGACCTTTCAGCCACTGAAAGAGTTGCGCTTTCTCCTTTTGGTCAAAAGGCTTTTATCAACAAAACAAGACTGCCAAACCCCGATTTTGTGGTGGTTTTAGCAGGAAAAATGTGCTTGTTTGGAGAGGCAAAAATGTTTTTAGATATACCCCATTATTAAAAAGTAACAATTTAAAAACACTTACATTTTCATTCATACCATCCCTACAGAATAATAATGGATTTTATAGCGCTTTTCTGGACACTCAAAGCATTTTACAGTGAAAACAGGGAACCCATCATTCATTTGCTCAACATTCACACTTATACTGGTGGTAAGCTACATTTGTAGCCCCATCTACCCAGGCGTACACTGACAAAAAATGGCTGGCAATTAGCGCACCACCATTCATTCAGCACTGGGAGAAAAGTGGGTAAAGTTTCTTGCCCAATGACACAATGGCAGTGACTAGAACGGCTGGATTTGTATCTGGAACCCCTGAGGTTTCTGGACGGCCACTCTGAAACATGCTGGCTAAAGCAAAATTGAAAGGTTAGCATGTGGCTGCAGCAGCAATATCAGGACCTCTCCCTTTGCACAGCTCTGCAGGCTGATGGCTGAGGCTAGTCCGCTGAACTTTTCCCTCTGTTTAAAATTACTAAATCGGCTCTTTGGAAATACTACATATCTGTGTTTGGGTTTTTGATAAATGGTTATGGACTATGGACCTATAACCAAATTTGTAATATTGCCCAAAACTAAAGTAAAGTATCCAAACAACAGAAGAATAAGTGCTTACTACACTTTAAAGGGGACCTATTATGCAGAACCAAAATTTTGTTTACCTATTCACACCTATATTTTGTATCTGCACAAGTCCCACAAATTAAACATTTTAAAATTAAAAAAAATGTAGTCTTCTTTCATCCTTCCTCCGAACGAGCCATTTGGAATTTGCACAACCTTTGACATTTTCCCCCAAGTGTAACGCCAGCTGCTATCTCCTTTTATGGTAAAAAATGTTTTTACCTAAAGTGCTTTGTGCGAGCCCGCCACTGTAGTCCAATGCTATAGTCAAAAAGCTCCTTCTTTTTCTCCATCCTTTTGTTTTGGGGCAGACTGGCACGTTCATGCACATGCACATGCATCCTCAGTTGTTGCCATGTCTAATACAAAGTGGCATATAGTTCTAACTTATATCTGTTGGTAGACTCAATGTGGAAGCACTAAAAATTACAACGTGAAGGTGAGAAGACACAGTTGAAGTGGAGGCACGTAAATAAGACCACCCACAAAACGGTGCTTTCTGAAGAGACGGTCAGAAAGCGGCTTGAAAATGGTCTTTAAAGCATAATCTATGCACATTTTTGACCAATTAACCACCATTACATGTTATGTAGATCACAAGGAAGTGTTTTAAATGTAGAAAAAAAATCACAATATGAACCCTTTCTGAGAAGTGTAGATAGAACCATGTTACAACAGAAAGTAACCAGATATTAAGATTAAATTAGAATTTGCTGTATTATCCAGACCATAAGCCGCACCGGTATTTAGGACGCAACCACTAAAAAAACATTTTGTCCTTATATTATTAGCCACACCAGACTATAAGCCGAAGATATATAAAAATATTGATGTTGTAAATCTTTATTCGCCTACCTTAATTGTTTCCAAATGGTGCCTGTAACACGGCAGCAAAACGGGTAATCAAACTCAACAGAAAAGTCATTGATGTCTTTATTCATTCTTTATGAGATGAATAAGCTGTTCTCCTTTTTAAATAAGGTAAAAGATGTTTAGCAGGATTAGTTTTCCCTGAAATTTGTAAACACTGAGTCTGAACAGTTTCTTAAAGTGGATCATATTACTACATCTTTTAATTTCTTTGCTTAATCACTTCAATAATTTTGCCGTTAGCATAGAAAAATTCACGTTAGCCACACCTTTGTATAAACCACAGGGTTCAAAGCTTGGGGAAAAAAGTAGCGGCTAATAATCCAGAAAATACGGTAGATCAATAACAGTTTAGAGAAAATAATACAACTGCAAATAACACAATACATTAACGCATAAGGCAACAGCCAATTTAATAGCCTTTTGTAAGCCTTTTTTTAATCATTTACATGATTTATATTGTAAAGGCAGGAGGTTGCGATATAGATTTTAAGCCATATGGTCATCTTTGATTTCCATAAAAGGATTTTGGCCCTGCGATGAGGTAGGGACTTGTCAAGGGTGTAACCCGCCTTCCGCCCGAATGCAGCTAAGATAGGCTCCAGCGTCCCCCCCGCGACCCCAAAAGGGACAAGCGGTAGAAAATGGTTGGATGGATGGATGGATTTCACAAATGAGCAATAAGAGTGTTCAGTTTTCCTTCCCCAGGAAACAGGTAAACAAGCAAAGGGGGCTCAATCACCATATTACTCTTAACAGTCGTGTGGAAAAAAAACAAGGACACCAAATGGGGTCTTCTTAACTTTTCTGAAATACATTACGTTAGGAAAACACCAGAATGGACTAGTTTGCGTCAGGAGGTTTTCTGTGCGACTGTACTGATTGCAGCAGTGCTCTGGGAAGGACAGTAGCGAAGGTCTCATTGTGATTCTCTGCAGGGATGGAGCCCACTCTCGTCCTGGATGACTTGCCTCCCCTACGTGCTTGGCAGGCAGAGAGGTGTTGGGAGGGCGTGCACCAATGAGACGGTGGGGGCTGGGATGTGACTTAAATAACAAGAGCGCATAAAGCTTCTGTATCATTTCAGTCACGACTCAACCCCTTTTGGCTGTCCTTCTAAAAAGGTTTAGACCGTGGTCTTACTTTCAAGGGACACTTAAGCATGTTTACATCAAACACTGCAACATCTGAGTGGTTTGTTTATAGCTGTTGAAGACAATGTGAGCGGAATCCCATGATGCTTATCCCTTGGTATCCTTGATATAGGGTTGATAGAGTATGGTGTATGAGATGTCTGAGATATATCTGTAGAATTGAAGCAGTTTGTACATCCACTCTATGAAGAAATGAGAGAAAGGGTTGCTGGCGATGGCCGGAGTCCAGCTGCATGACTCTGGAGATAAAATGAGAAAAAAGCACTGAACCCTCGTACAGGCATTCCCCTCTCACGCCTTAGTTGTGAAGTGACTTGGCCAATATTTTTGTTCCCCCATGAGTGGGCAGAAAACTGTAAATGAAAGATTGCGGCTTCTAATTTTATCATCGTTTTACACGGCCGCAATTAAATTTTCACAGGAGAGAACCTTTAAGTATAATTGGACGTTGTGGCTGTAAAGGGGTTAGCAAAAGGGTGAAAGGACTGGAAGCCTCAACAGAGTTCTTCTAAAAGCCCAGAGAAATATTTGTAACAGACTTGTGAATTGTTAACGCACCCAGCAATGCCCTTTTATCCCAAAGCAACTTGCCGAAAAGGTTTGCAATTTTTGGAAGGACCTACTGGGGCGGCATAGCTCGGTTGGTAGAGTGGCCGTGCCAGCAACTTAAAGGGTTGCAGGTTCGATTCCCGCTTCCGCCATCCTAGTCAATGCCGTTGTGTCCTTGGGCAAGACACTTTACCCACCTGCTCCCAGTGCCACCCACACTGGTTTAAATGTAACTTAGATATTGGGTTTCACTATGTAAAAAGCGCTTTGAGTCACTAGAGAAAAGCGCTATATAAATATAATTCACTTCACTACTCAAGCTGAGCCCATTTTAGTAACAATAGGAAATGAAGATGGCCTTTGTTTATCCTGTGGGGAGTTAACCAATAGCAATCAACAATCCTACTGAATCAAGGTCCACATGAGCTCCAGTAAACCACGTGAGAGTTCCACCCAGCTAATGCCATTTCAACTCAGGCATTTCCTGCTAAGGTTTAAACGCAACCTGAGTGCACGGCTGCAAATAAATAAGGCTTCACGAGAGGATTATTAGAATTAAAACCTTCTTACCGGGAAATGTGGATGAAAAGGTCATGACCATAGTCAGTAAAGACAACTAATATACTAAATTTGGATTAAGCAGATGTTGCGTGTTCAGTCCATGCAAGTGTGTTACGTAGTTATTTTAAACTACAAACCCAGTTTCCATACGAGTTGGGAATTGTGTTAGATGTAAATATAAACGGAATACAATGATTTGTAAATCCTTTTCAACCCATATTCAATTGAATATGCTACAAAAACAAGATATTTATATCTTGTTTTATTTTATTTTATTTTAATTTGTATATCTTGTTATATAGCTATACAAGTACAACCCATTTTATATTTGATGTTCGAACTCATAAAATTAATGTGTTACAACGCTGTTGTAACACATGGCTTGGCATTATTTTGCTGAAATAAGCAGGGGCGTCCATGATATCGTTGTTTGGATGACAACATACAGTATGTTGCTCCAAAACCTGTATGGACCATTCAGCATTAATGGTGCCTTCACAGATGTGTAAGTTACCCATGGCTTGGGCCCTGATACACCCCCATACCATCACAGATGCTGGCTTTTGAACTTTGCGCCTATAACAATCCGGATGGTTATTTTCCTCTTTTTCACGGAGGACACCACGTCCACAGTTTCCAAATACAATTAGAAATGTGGACTCGTCAGACCACGGAACACTTTTCCATTTTGCATCAGTCCATCTTAGATGAGCTCGGGCCCAGCAAAGCCAGCGGCGTTCCTTGGTGTTGTTGATAAATGGCTTTCGCTTTGCATAGTAGAGTTTTAAATTGCACTTACAGATGTAGCGACCAACTGTAGTTACTGACAGTGATTTTATTAAGTGTTCCTGAGCCCATGTGGTGATATCCTTTACACACTGATGTCGGTTTTTGATGCAGTACCGCCTGAGGGATCAAAGCTCCGTAATATCATTGCTTACGTGCAGTGATTTTTTTCCAGATTCTCTGAACCTTTTGATCATTTTACGGACCGAAGATGGTAAAATCCCTAAATTCCTTGCAATAGCTCATTGAGTAATGTTGTTCTAAAACTGTTCGACAATTTGCTTACAAATTGGTGACCCTCGTCCCATCCTTGTTTTTGAATTACTTAGCATTTCATGGAAGCTGCTTTTATACCCAATCATGGCATCCGCCAGTTCCCAATTAGCCTGCACACCAGTGGGATGTTCCAAATAAGTGTTTGATGATCATTCCTCAACATTATCAGTATTTATTGCCACCTTTCCCTACTTCTTTGTCACATATTGCTGGCATCAAATTCTAACGTTAATGATTATTTGCAAAAAAAAAATATGTTTATCAGTTTGAACTTCAAATATGTTGTCTTTGTAGCATATAAACTGAATATGGGTTGAAAATGATTTGTAAATCATTGTATTCCGTTTATATTTACATCTAACACAATTTCCCAACT
Organism: Nerophis ophidion; assembly: GCF_033978795.1. Classification (NCBI taxonomy): domain Eukaryota; kingdom Metazoa; phylum Chordata; class Actinopteri; order Syngnathiformes; family Syngnathidae; genus Nerophis; species Nerophis ophidion. Next base: position 30,391,055 of record NC_084616.1, on the reverse strand, counting down.
CATATGGAAACAGGGTTTGTACTTCAAACATCTTGGGTTGGGAAAACATCAATCACTGTCACCCAAATCTGAATTTTTTTGCCCTGGAGTGACAGTCCAAACGCTCCAAAGTGCTTCAAATCTGATATCAGAAGGTAGTTCGGATCTGTTTGGAATCTAATTTTTTGAAAGTGTGACTGCAGTCTAAACAGAAATGCAAACAGAATGCAACATTTACGTCATCTATGGCCAAGCTACGTAATTTGTGCGCCCATAACAGCCAGCCAGTCAGCAAGTGCTTACGTGAACAAACGTTTTTTCCCGCGTCCAAATTTTGGGTGCATCACTAGTCAATAGTGCGCAAATAATATCCATCCATCCATTTTCTTCCGCTTGTCCCTTTTGGGGTAGGATATACGTTAAATATAAAGAGTACCTGTTCCAAGTCAGGATCCAGGGTGGACCACTTTATTCAAGAGGATCCCCTGCTGGCCCCACTGTGGACAGGACTCTCTCATTATAATTTGTATCCACTCGGCATCCATTGCACCGGTCACCCAGGGCTGGGGGCGGTCCTCATATCTGCGGCCCCTTCAATGGTTTCTCGTTGTTCCCATTGGGTTGAGTTCTTTCTTGCCTTTCTTGTGGCTTGTGCAGCCTCTGAGACATTTTTGATTAAGGGCTATACAAGTAAACTTTGATTGATTCATTCATTGATGCATAAGTTGTTTACATAAGTGAGTTGAAAAATAAAGCTAAGGTAAAGTGTCTCCTCTACTTAACAGTCATACAAATCTATATCCATTCATACATTATATTACTTTAATTAATTTTCAAGTAAAAAATACAAAAATGTAAGGTGTAGTGATTTTTAGTTTGCAAAGTAGTAGTAGTAGTAGTAGCGACTTTCTTGTTCATTTACGGAATCTGGTCCACATCCTTTGTTGTCACTTTATCAAACTACGCAAGTAAGTGATGTCGAGGCCACATTGGGGCCACATTGGAGCCTGTGTGTGTTTATACTGGAGTCTGATAAGGATCAAATTTTACTTGCAGTGTAAACAGTCAGTTTGAAAAAAAATCAGATTTCGAAAATCCAATTTGGGAAACTTTGGCCTGTAGTATAAATGTAGGATTTACTAGCTACCTTGGCAATCTTTAGTCAGCTAACGCTCCAAAATGTTAGTATTCTCACCATTGCTGGGTTGCATACGACGTAGGGCTGGGCGATATATCGATATATACGATATCGTAATATTCGAGTATACGTTTTCACGCAGTTGCTTTTAGCTGCGGGCGTACACTTCAGGCTCTTCTCGCTCTTTCCTTCTCATACAAGCAGGGGCACATTCTTGCATACGTCACAAACTGTCACGTCATACGTCACGTACGTGTCCGCCCTCGCAGAGCAGAGAGGTAGCATGCTGAGCTACGTCAGCTGCTAACGTAGCCGTACGAGAGAAAGAAGGTGCGGCTCTGGTAACAAATGAAGACTTAATTCCCAATAAAAACAGCAGGGTTTCCATCGTCTGGCGGTGGTTTGGCTTCAAGTGGGAATATGTCGAACAGACAACCATAATTTGTCAAGTGTGGGGGGGAAGCGCTGCTATAAAAGGTAGCATTACTGCTAATATGTAGCATCATTTAAAAAGTACTCGCTAGAGAATGAAGAGAATTTAATAACGTCTGTAGTAACCTACCACATAGTGAAGGATGAATACTATTTGATTTCCAATTATGCAGCTCATTTTAAAGTTAAAAAGTTAAAGTACCAATGATTGTCACACACATACTAGATGTGGCGAAATTCTTCTCTGCATTTGACCCATCACATTGATCACCCCCTGGGAGGTGAGGGGAGCAGTGGGCCGCAGCGGTGCCGTGCCCGGGAATCATTTATGGTGATTCAACCCCCAATTCCAACCCTTAATGCTGAGTGCCAAGCAGGGAGGTAATGGGTCTCATTTTTATAGTCTTTGGTATGACTCGGCCTTTATTTGACACTTAAAATGTCTCTGACAATCTTGCACTTTTTGTTTTGGAAATGACTTGAATATTTGTGCCATTGCTTAATAACTTTAATAAATACACTTTTGGTCAATTGACTAAGTTGTGATTTCCCTCTCTGCATGAAAGTTTAAAAGTAGTATATATGAATGCAGTATGAAGAAGAATGTTTTAATGTATACACATATAGTCATCATACTGCTGTGATTATATGCATCAAGTGTTTATACAAGGCCAAGGCAAAATATCGTAATATATATCGTATATCGCGATATGGCCTAAAAATATTGCGATATTAAAAAAAGGCAATATCGCCCAGCCCTAATTCGAGGTCACGTCTGTATTTCTTCTTCGCGGCCTAATTCAAATGATGGTCAAGCAATTTGAGCGTAGCGTTAAACCAAGTGAGAGTGAGTGCAGAGTTTGAGCAGAAATTGCTGTTCTGTTTTTGGGTGTTCCAGTCGTTCAAATAGAAAGATACGAAAGAGAGTCCCAAAAGAAGGAATTCTTTAAAGTAAAATATATCAGGGAAAAAACTAAAGTGTGTCAAAGCTCTTAAAAATATCACTTGTATCATCTTGTGGAATACAATCGGACCGCTTGTGTCTGAAGAGATCACTTTGTAAAATGTGGTTTTGAAAATTTGATTTGAGAAACTTTCTTTGATGCAATCGAGTTTATCCTTTACTAAATTAGTAGTGTTTGGTAGCAGAAATAAATGTAAAAAAAAAAAAAAAGATAATAGATCGCATTAGCTTGTGTTCTTTTGTGGTTGCTATGCCTAAATATGACTACAAATACCTGCTTGCGCAATGTCTACTGCTGGTCATATTAAGTCCTAATAATAAATATTGTGATTGTAGGTCCAATCCACCGTATTTTCATAACAGAAACCAAAAGCTTATGTTGTTGTGCAGGAGAGCCAAGTGCTTTTATTCCACACAAATGACCACATTATAGCAACTTTGGTGCTATTTATTACCATCAAAAAAATCTCCCTAATAGTATTAATAAACATGAAGAATAAATCTCTCATGGCCGCACCAGCATATACTGAACATTGATACCGCGAGCAAACATTGCTGAACAACAGGGACATATACAGCTAAATAACAAGACTTAAATATGAACTTCACACCATAAACACAATTGCAGACATGAATTGGAGATGAGACTAATATTTGTAGCAGCAAATCAACAGCAAAAAGACGTATCGTTTTTCTCATTAGCGTCACAATCACAGCAGCACGACACTCGTTATACCAATCAAGTAAGTTACTTAGCGATGCACGAATAAGTCCAACTTTGTCTTTCACATATTAATGCTTAACTGGTGGACCCCTCCAGATGTAAAGATATGATGTACCTCCAATCTTTTCTGCTCTAAATACCCTGAGTGTCCAATGAAGTGATGATAAATGTGATTGGTGATGATATCCATCCATCCATCTTCTTCCGCTTATCCGAGGTCGGGTCGCGGGGCAACAGCCTAAGCAGGGAAACCCAGACTTCTCTCTCCCCAGCCACTTCGTCTAGCTCTTCCCGGGGATCCCGAGGCGTTCCCAGGCCAGCCGGGAGACATAGTCTTGTTTAATATCTTTTTTTTTTCTTAAGAGTGTAAAAATCCACTTCATCCCAGTTTAAATATTTTGATGGAAACACAGCTACACAAGAACCATGTCATAATTTCTCTCAAAATCTTGTTCTCTTATCTTAAACCAAGTTGCTGATGCTCTCAGTATAGTTCACTGTTACTTTTCATCTCCAAGATGGCAGCGCCCGGGCGGGCTGCGCTCTCGAGGGGCTCTTGCTAAATATGGAACATTTGGCAGAAATACCGGACAATTCTACAAACTTTATGGCTGGCTCACATCGTGGTCACTCCGTGATCACGTACGACCGCCAGACACTTCTGGATGTGGACATATCGGGCCGTTTTGGACTGATAGACGCGTGCGTGCTAAACGTGCTAACTAGCATGGGAATACGTCGGCGGCTACATCCAGCGGTCTGTGAAGCAGGGGAGTATAGTAGCAGCGGGGGGCGTCTACGGAGCAGACGCCAGCGGTGTGACCGGAAACGCGGATGTCGAGCGGGGCTAAAAACAAAGCAGAAGGCTAATCCCCACAGAACACCACTTCCCTCCATCCTGAAGACGGATTTAAATGGAAAATGCGAGACTACTGGTCTGGGTAAGGAGTCAGTTAAATTAGAACACGTTTTTTCTGCTTTGAGTGTTTCAGAGTTGGACATGTGTTTTACCGAGGTGGCCAACTATGATGCGTGCAGTTTATCAAAGCAACAAACAAACAATCGGAAAATTCCCGTCACTGAGGTGGCTAACCATGATGCGTGCAGTTTATCAAAGCAACAATCAAACAATCGGAAAATTCCTGTCGTATCAATTCCTAGATATGGTCGTAATTATACTAAATGCACTGGGCATAATAAACACAACATTATTAATATTGCTACTATGGATAATTTGATCAAAAACTCCCTAAAACAGCCCACTACCTATAATATAAGTTTTTTAAACATAAGATCATTGTCTCCCAAAACGTTATTAGTTAATGATATTATCAGAGACAACAATCTTAACGTCATCGGTCTCAGCGAAACCTGGCTTAAACCAAACGACTTTTTTGCGCTAAATGAGGCATGTCCTCCTAACTTTACACATGCGCATATTGCCCGTCCGCTTAAAAGGGGTGGGGGGGTCGCACTAATATACAACGAAAACTTTAACCTTAGTCCTAACATAAATAATAAATATAAATCGTTTGAGGTGCTTACTATGAGGTCTGTCACACCGCTGCCTCTACACCTGGCTGTTATCTACCGCCCCCCAGGGCCCTATTTGGACTTTATCAGTGAATTCTCAGAGTTCGTTGCTGATCTAGTGACACACGCCGATAATATAATCATAATGGGGGACTTTAATATCCATATGAATACCCCATCGGACCCACCGTGCGTAGCACTCCAGACTGTAATTGATAGCTGTGGTCTCACACAAATAATAAATGAACCCACGCATCGCAACGGTAATACGATAGACCTAGTGCTTATCAGGGGTATCACCGTTTCCAAAGTTACGATACTCCCGTATACTAAAGTACTGTCCGATCATTACCTTATAAAATTCGAGGTTCAGACGCATGTTCGTCAAACTAATAATAATAATAACTGCTATAGCAGCCGCAACATTAATACAGCCACAACGACAACTCTTGCTGACCTACTGCCCTCGGTAATGGCACCATTCCCAAAGTATGTGGGCTCTATTGATAACCTCACTAACAACTTTAACGACACCCTGCGCGAAACCATTGATAACATAGCACCGCTAAAGTTAAAAAAGGCTCCAAAAAAGCGCACCCCGTGGTTTACAGAAGAAACTAGAGCTCAGAAATTATTATGTAGAAAGCTGGAACGCAAATGGCGCACGACTAAACTTGAGGTGCACCATCAAGCATGGAGTGATGGTTTAATAACTTATAAACGCATGCTTACCTTAGCTAAAGCTAAATATTACTCAAATCTCATCTACCGTAATAAAAACGATCCTAAATTTTTGTTTAGTACGGTAGCATCGCTAACCCAACAAGGGACCCCTTCCAGTAGCTCAACCCACTCAGCTGATGACTTTATGCAATTCTTTAGTAAGAAAATTGAAGTCATTAGAAAGGAGATTAAAGACAATGCGTCCCAGCTACAACGGGGTTCTATTAACACTGATACGATTGTATATACGGCGGATACTGCCCTCCAAAATAGTTTCTCTCGTTTTGAGGAAATAACATTAGAGGAATTGTTACAACGTGTAAATGGAATAAAACAGACAACATGTTTACTTGACCCTCTTCCTGGGAAACTGATCAAGGAGCTCTTTGTATTATTAGGTCCATCAGTGCTAAATATTATAAACTTATCACTTTCCTCGGGCACTGTTCCCCTAGCATTCAAAAAAGCGGTTATTCATCCTCTTCTTAAAAGACCTAACCTCGATCCTGACCTCATGGTAAACTACCGACCGGTGTCTCACCTTCCCTTTATTTCAAAAATCCTTGAAAAAATTGTTGCGGAGCAGTTAAATGAACACTTAGCGTCTAACAATCTATGTGAAACCTTTCAATCCGGTTTCAGGGCAAATCACTCCACGGAGACAGCCTTCGCAAAAATGTCTAATGATCTATTGCTAACGATGGATTCTGATGAGTCATCTATGTTGCTGCTCCTCGATCTTAGCGCTGCTTTCGATACCGTCGATCATAATATTTTATTAGAACGTATCAAAACACGAATTGGTATGTCAGACTTAGCCCTGTCTTGGTTTAACTCTTATCTTACTGATAGGATGCAGTGTGTTTCCCATAACAATGTGACCTCGGACTACGTTAAGGTAACGTGTGGAGTTCCCCAGGGTTCGGTCCTTGGCCCTGCACTCTTCAGCATCTACATGCTGCCACTAGGTGACATCATACGCAAATACGGTATTAGCTTTCACTGTTATGCTGATGACACCCAACTCTACAGGCCCCTAAAGCTGACCAACACGCCGGATCGTAGTCAGCTGGAGGCGTGTCTTAATGAAATTAAACAATGGATGTCCGCTAACTTTTTGCAACTCAACGCCAAAAAAACGGAAATGCTGATTATCGGTCCTGCTAGACACCGAACTCTATTTAATAATACAACTCTAACATTTGACAACCAAATAATTAAACAAGGCGACACGGTAAAGAATCTGGGTATTATCTTCGACCCAACTCTCTCCTTTGAGGCACACATTAAAAGCGTTACTAAAACGGCCTTCTTTCATCTCCGTAATATCGCTAAAATTCGCTCCATTCTGTCCACTAAAGACGCTGAGATCATTATCCATGCGTTTGTTACGTCTCGCCTCGACTACTGTAACGTATTATTTTCGGGTCTCCCCATGTCTAGCATTAAAAGATTACAGTTGGTACAAAATGCGGCTGCTAGACTTTTGACAAGAACAAGAAAGTTTGATCACATTACGCCTGTACTGGCTCACCTGCACTGGCTTCCTGTGCACTTAAGATGTGACTTTAAGGTTTTACTACTTACGTATAAAATACTACACGGTCTAGCTCCATCCTATCTTGCCGATTGTATTGTACCATATGTCCCGGCAAGAAATCTGCGTTCAAAGGACTCCGGCTTATTAGTGATTCCCAAAGCCCAAAAAAAGTCTGCGGGCTATAGAGCGTTTTCCGTTCGGGCTCCAGTACTCTGGAATGCCCTCCCGGTAACAGTTCGAGATGCCACCTCAGTAGAAGCATTTAAGTCTCACCTTAAAACTCATTTGTATACTCTAGCCTTTAAATAGACTCCCTTTTTAGACCAGTTGATCTGCCGTTTCTTTTCTTTTTCTTCTATGTCCGACTCTCCCTTGTGGAGGGGGTCCGGTCCGATCCGGTGGCCATGTACTGCTTGCCTGTGTATCGGCTGGGGACATCTCTGCGCTGCTGATCCGCCTCCGCTTGTGATGGTTTCCTGCTGGCTCCGCTGTGAACAGGACTCTCACTGCTGTGTTGGATCCGCTTTGGACAGGACTCTCGCGACTGTGTTGGATCCATTGTGGATTGAACTCTCACAGTATCATGTTAGACCCGCTCGACATCCATTGCTTTCCTCCTCTCTAAGGTTCTCATAGTCATCATTGTCACCGACGTCCCACTGGGTCATTATTGTCACCGATGTCCCACTGGGTGTGAGTTTTCCTTGCCCTTATGTGGGCCTACCGAGGATGTCGTGGTGGTTTGTGCAGCCCTTTGAGACACTAGTGATTTAGGGCTATATAAGTAAACATTGATTGATTGATTGATACTTTTAAGTTTAAGGTTGTCTCTTGCTTTTTGTGACCCTTTGTCTACTGTGGTTATTTATTTTAGTTAATTGTGTGTTGTACATAAAGTTAAAGTACCACTGATAGTCACACCACACAAGGTGTGGTGAAATTACCCTCTGCATTTGACCCATCCCCTGGTTCCACCCCCTAGGAGGTGAGGGGAGGAGTGAGCAGCAGCGGTGGCCGCGCTCGGGAATCATTTTGGTGATTTAACCAATGTAATTCCAACCCTTGATGCTGAGTGCCAAGCAGGGAGATAACGGGTCCCATTTTTATAGTCTTTGGTATGACTCGGCCATGGTTTAAACTCACGACGTATCAATCTTAGGGCGGACACTCTAACCACTAGGCCACTGAACAGGCAAAGGTATTGATATACAACGGAACCTCGATTTACAAACCCCTCGCTATATGAACTTTACGTGTTATGAACCACTGACCAAAGACAAAAATGCTTTCTTGTACACCCATTGTGTGCCTGCAGAGCAGCCATTTTGTGCCCGCAGCACATCCTTTGTGGCAGACTTATTGATCTCTGTCAACAGAGCAGTGCTGTCTTTAGCTACTGTGCTAAGTGCTACATTGTGTGCTTTTAAGTATTTTTAGCCTTTATACAGCATTATTCTAGTTTTGTTAGCTCAATAAAATTTCCAAGACAGCAATGGACAAGCCATGTGTGGTTTGAAACATTCAGGAAGTATCCCCAGCGTTGTCGACACTGCTTACTAAGACCGTAAAGACAATCAACCCCTATCCATGCAACTCCTGATTTTTTGCTTTTGGAAATCAATTTTAACCATAGCTATGACTATACTGCAATGACTAATTGCTCCATGCACTTTTGAATCCTACTTGGTAGGATTCTGAGTTAACTAAAAGTTGTACGGAACGTACACTGATGCAAGGCCAGTGGAGTTCAGTGCTGTCCAAACAGAGCACACTGAATTGCCCCCAAGCACTGTTCATGGCAAAAAGCATTAAACACGAGTGAGCGAGCAAATGCATGAATGTACACAAAGCCCCTGTCTGACAACTTAGATCCCTACTGGGAGTCTTTAAAATAAAAAGAGGTACTTTGTCTTTTTCTGCAATGTTTTTTCTTCAGATGGTACTGATTTTAATGTGGTTTAAAAAATTCTTGACGTCCAAGTGGAGGACAGTGGGACGGAACAGGCAGGGATGGTGATCTAAGCCGGTGTTATTTTTAAACCACTGCGCTGTGGCACACTAGTGTTAAAGTTAAAGTTAAGTTAAAGTACCAATGATTGTCACACACACACACACACACTAGGTGAAATCTGTCCTCTGCATTGTTTGGTAACCCTCTGGGAGGTGAGGGGAGCAGTTGGCAGCAGCGGTGGCTGCGCCCGGGAACCATTTTTGCTGATTTAACCCCCAATTCAAACCCTTGATGCTGAGTGCCGAGCAGGGTGGTAATGGGTCCCATTTTTATAGTCTTTTTTTGTTTTATTTCGTTTTTTTTGTCCTGTCCAGATTCTTAGGCAAATCATATAGTTGATGGAGAGGCCCATATCGGCTGTTCAGATTTACTTTACAAAAGAGAACTGTAGGATACTTCTCTTGTTGCCTTATTTGAATTTGACTTTATTAAATGGTTTTATATCATCATTTATATTATTATCATTACAGTCTTTGGTATGACTTGGCCAGAGTTTGAACTCACAACCTACCGATCTCAGGGCGGACACTCTAACCACTGTGCCGTGTGATAAGGTCTGGTGTGACATGGGAGATTATGTAATTTCAGCTATTTGGGTTAAAAATATTTTTTTTGCAAACCAGTATTTATAATCCGCAAATAATGTGCCATTGTTGAGTGTCAGTGCTGTGTAGAGCTCGGCAGAGTAACCGTGTTATTCTCTTCCATATCAGTAGGTGGCAACAGATAGCTAATTTCTTTGTAGACGTCGGGCACATGGTTTGTCATGATCACAATATGAAGACAACAGCGGGAGGCAGTGTGCAGGTTAAACAGTATGTAATGCTTACACCAAAAATAAACAAAAGGTGAGTGCCCCTAAAAAAAGGCATTGAAGCTTAGGGGTGGCTATGCAGAACGAAACTACAACTGAACTGGCTACAAAGTAAAGAAAAACAGAATGATGGCGTCCACAAAGTACATCCGTACATGACATGCAACAATGTCCACACAGAGAGGATAGCAACAACTGAAATAGTTTTGATTGCTAAAACAAAGCAGGTTCGGGGAATAGCGCTCAAAAGAATACATGAAACTGCAGCAGGGAAATACTAACAAAACAGGAAGAATCACCAAAACAAGAGCGCAAGACACTAACCACAGGAAAACAAAAAAACTCTTAAGTCATGGCGTGATGTGACAGGTCACGACTGTACTTTGAGACAAGTATAGGTTATGGTTTAAATTCATACTCAACAATTGCAACGTCAGTATCGAGTTACATTTTTTAATGATTTCTGCTAGTGGTGTGCCTTTGGATTTTTTCAATGAAAAAAATGTGCTTTGGCTCAAAAAAGGTTGAAAAACACTGATCTAAGCAATGGATGCCTCTAGTCACCATCACCAGCTGGGACACAACATTGACCCACTTCCCCACCCACCCAATCTGTCCCTCTCAGTATAGTCATGCCTGTTCTACAGATCCACGCAAGGCAATATGGCACCTTCTAATTGTTGTAATGTGTGATACAAAAATAAAGAGAATGTGACTCACTCAAGGAAAACTGTTGTATTCTAATGAAAAGTTATTTTGGATTGGTTGCTCAAGCTGCAAGACAAGCATGCAGTGTGTAAGGTTAATTAATGTCATAGAAGAATCCATACTGGGGAAACATCATTATCCATGTTGGCCGGTGGAAGAGAAGATATTCAAATCAAAACAACCTTCCAAGGAGGGCCCGTGTTAGTTGGAATTTCACTCATGCTTTATGAGATTTTTCTGTGCTTTGTGTGTGCAAATACAAGGATTATTCCTCTGGCCCTGCCAAAACCCGAGTGGCCTACGCACTGTACACCACCTGAAAAGCTAAAGTAGCTCCTATCTCTAAACAAGCTTTATGTAACAACAAACTACTGTAAATCCTATTTAGACTCAGCAATATTTGTGCTGTGTTCGTTGTACTGCTTGTGCAAGTTGCTGATGCTGCAATTAAAAGATGACGCCGTGAAAGGAAAGAGATAAAACTGTGTTTTGATCAATTATAGTGGCAGGTAACTGTACAACTGAAGCCAAGGCTTAGAGTCCATCCTTTTTCTTTTTGGAGGAAATTAGCTCTCCCGTTGTGTTCTGCAGGAGGAGGAACTAATAACGAAGCAGCAAAATTTAATTAGACCCCCCAAGGTCAAATGTAAAATGTAAAGTGACGTTGCTAAAGTGCACTCATTGATCCCCATCTAGACTCTTTGTATTATGAAGAACAACATTAAGAGGAGGGGGAAGAGGGCAGATGGAAGTTGTTATTCCTGAATTTTTGTGCCGCATTAATAATTCAGATGGAAGACGGGGGAATTTTTTTCCCCCAAGCAGAGTCTAGGCCTTTGGGGTGTATTATGGAATGAGAAAGTTGAAGTCACACAGCATTAGTGTGTAGAACTAGCAGCTGAGAATGAAGCATATGAAGACCAACGTGACAACATTGTTAGTGCCGACATTGGCCAATGCCCATTACCATCCGAGTAAATTAATCCCTATAGGGCCTGATTTACTTAAGATTTGCGTGTACTAAAACGTGTACAAACTTGATAGCATATGCAAACCTGGTCTACTCAATGTGTGGAAAGTGGTGGGTCTGAGTAGAATAAGGCGTGCAATCTATTTTACGTGTCTTCATTAATATGCAAAACATATGCTGATCTTTAAAACGCCCACAAGAGATGCAAATATAACTATTTTGCACGCGCAATGTGATATATCAATACTCATCACCATTTTACAAGCACTATTTTGAATTTTATCTAGCATGTGTAAGAAGGACGTGCAAACTAACAGTTCCACACACGGCTGCAGGATCAGTGCTCACGCTTCAAAGACAGACAATAGACAAGCGAGAATCTTCCATCCTTCGTGTCAACATTTCGAAAAGTGAAAAATTAAAAATATTAAAAATATCGCCTTTTCAAAACTGTAATTTATAATTTTATAACAGCTAAAAGATTTAAGTATTTATCAAAACAAATTAAATGTATGTGTTTTGATTTCAATAAATACTATTTTAACATTTTTGATTTCAGTTAGAATATATATTACTATAATATTTCTTGTATGTAAAAAAAACTTCTTTAAGTATGAATATTTTGCATCTCAAGCCGGAGTAAGTACAGTCTCTGTCCAATGACCGCACCTTCAGGTGTTAAAAAAAAAAGTGGTGTCAATGTCGAAAATGCCCATAAAAAGTGGGCATTTTATGGACATGTCCTGCATGTTTAAAAAAATAGCAAATCTCCACAGGTATGAGCGTGATAACATGAATGTGCAGAAAATGAGTGTCTCTGTGGTGATGCCCCATATACCACACACGAAAACCTCATTTAAATGAAGCACTCTGCACCTTTTTACAGTTGTACACGCAGTCTTAGTAAATCGCCTACTAATAGCACACGCTGATTAGCACGTGGTGTTTGGATGTTAGTAAATCAAGACCTTAGTGTTTCCCATAGATTGGCAATACATTTGTGTCAGTGGAGGCGTGGCAAAACGTGTGGTGGGATCAATCTCTATACAAGGTAATTTTAACCTTTTAAACCCCGGAGCACAATCATTCCACATTAGAGAGGCCCGGGGACCACTCAAATATTGATTAGTAATCTTATTCTAGATTTTAATTGTATTAATCAATTTGAACTAACCTTACAGTTTAACAGTATAAACCTTGTCACATGATATGAAACTATGTGTTAATCACAAAGATTATAATCAAGGCTTAGGCTAGGCTGACTACAAAAGTAAATACTAATCAAATATAATGCAAAATAAGTGACTTATAAAAACGGGTGAAAAATAAATTTGTATATTTATATATATATATATATATATATATATATATATATATGTATATATATATATATATATATATATATATATACACATATATATATACACATATATATATATATATATACATATATATATAAACACACACATATATATGTATACATATTTATATATATGCATACATATGTATACATATATACATATACATATATATACATATAGATATAGATATACACACACACACATATATATACATATAGATATACACACACACACACATATATATATATATATATATACACACACATATATATATATACACACATACATATATATATACACATATATATATATATATCATTTTATATATATATATATATTTCTACGTAAAGTAATAAATAATAATAATAATATATAACTGTTTCGTAAATAAACTGTCAATAAAATTTAATTGCAAATGAAAATACAGCTTCACCACATTAGTCATAATTTTTGCGCTTAAGAAACTTCGCTATGACTTTAGATCCAAACGTTTTCTGTTTGTTTGAGATTGCCATTATCCCAAAAGTGGTGTAAAAGTGTATTTCAACTGAGTACTGTTGCGGCCCATACTGACTACAGCTGAGGAACAGATATTTTTCGGTGGCCCTCTTGGGGGAAACTCGCTTATGGTTAGAAACACTGGGTTTATTTGAAAACATTGTATAATTTTTATTATTACCTATCTGACGGTCTGGCGGCATAGCTCGGTTGGTAGAGTGGCCGTGACTGCAACTTCAGGGTTGCAGGTTCGATTCCCGCTTGTGCCATCCTACTTACTGCCGTTATGTCCTTGGGCAAGACACTTTACCCACCTGCTCCCAGTGCCATCCACACTGGTTTAAATGTAACTTAGATATTGGGTGTCACTATGTAAAGCGCTTTGAGTCACTTGAGAAACGCGCTATATAAATATAATTCACTTCACTTCACTTCACATGGATTTTCTGTTTTATAATAAATACATTGTTAAAACCACAATCAGATGCAATATCAATTGAAAAGCATAAGTCTTAAAACATTGTAACTTATGCCGCGAATTTGTGAAAAAACTGTAACAAAAACTGCTATTTTAAGCCATTACAAAGAAATTCCAATGGAATCCTGGAGGGACCTAATTCTACTTACTTCTATTCATTTAATTCTGTCAAATGTTTTCAGCGATAGATAAATGCATTAGTTTTAGCTAACTGTGTGGGTTTTATAGGTATGCCAAATTGTGTAGCCATTAACCTGAAATGTCACACACCATTGACCAAGCACAGTGTCTGTTACTTTAAGGAAAGTGACACTTTGCAACCGCCTATGAAGCAGACCAAAGTAGCACGCGGCCACTGCCATCCATTCCATTAACATACAAAACAAAAATCTCACGCGTGACACGTTTGGCAAAATAAGTGGTCCGCATGTGGCATCAGGTGAGGAGTTGAAAGTTAGTGATGCATTCAACTAAATACAGCAGCCACCACTCGCACAGCAGGCCCAGGTGTCAGGCAAACATCACAGCCTCCTGCTACATTTGAACAACTCTGTGTGCTCCTTTCAAGAGATGCGAGGTAAATCTAATGTCCCTAAAAAAAATCTACTCAGCAGCTTGTATTTTGTGTGCTGTGAGAATTGTTATAATTAACACATTGATGAGAGATTAACAAGAGAAGGAGTAATGTACTGTGCATGCCAACACAAACACAATATTTTCCTTTGGAGAGATAAGGGTCAATGCTAAAAACACCAATTACACCACACCCCTGCTATTGGGAATTAACAAACACTCTTTAATCTGCAGACCCTAACACTTAAGTCTGGTATATCTCACATCATGTAGCTTGTGTTCCCTCTGACAGTATTTTGATTCGTTTGTAGCTGTTCCACGGAGACAGGTCAACAGGTCAAATATTCCGTGCAGCAATCCATCCATCCATGTTCTACCACTTCGGCCGGAAGGCTACCTCATCACAGGGCCAACACAGATAGACAGACAACATTAACACTCACGTTCACACACTAGGGCCAATTGATCTTCTAAATTTTACTATGAAAATAATTATACTTACACATCTGCGAAAATAGGAAATCACCTTGAAGAATTTATGCATTACCTGATAAGCGACCTTCACTTGAAGCTACTTGAGTAATATTATCTACTGAATTGTAATGAGGAATGATACGTTTTCACTAGTAGATGTTGGTTGTTGTGATGCCAGGTCCTATTAGAAAGGGTCAGGCAAACAGTCTGGGGCCTCTCAGAAATTCAATGTCTTTAGCCTGTGACCCACTTACACATTTTTATCACAGGGACTCTATCTATTCAGGGCCATGTTCAATAAGCATATTTCTACCAAGTATTGATTTAAATGATAGGCGATACGGGCAAAAATCCATTTTGCAATATATATTGCAGCCTCTGGCAATAAAAATATACTCTATATCAAAATAGATTATTTAGCATAGAAGCAATTCAAAACTGGTTTACAGGTTGCTCCTCCTTTGGCCACTGATGTATTACGTGATATATTGCGTTTTCGGAGGTGTACACTGTGTAGTTGTTGTATTGTTCTGGCCTTGGGAAGTAACAATAAAAAAAAAAAATTAAATAAAAATAAAATGTCATATCACGATTTTTGTGACCAAAATTACGAATTATTATCACGGTATTGTTGAATGTGCTTAAAAACTACAAACACTGAAATCTTTTAACCCAGTTCAAAAGACATTTTACCATGAATTGATTAACGTGGACCCCGACCTAAACAAGTTGAAAAACGTATTCGGGTGTTACTATTTAGAGGTCAATTGTACGGAATATGTACTGTACTGTGTAATCTACCACTAAAAGTTTCAATCAATCAAAGACAAATGTGTCTTGGATTCATGCTACACAGAATTTAAGATAGCTAGCAATTATCATACAAGCTGCTTCTCCAGCAAATCAGCAGGATCACCAAATTGTTTTAAACTGCGGTCATCAATCAAACAAACTAATCGATACATTACTGAATTACCAAAATAATCAATCGCGCCAGCACTAATTTCCTCTCCACTGTAATGCATTCAGGGCCGGATTAACCTAATGAGGGGCCTTGGGGCTGAGGGGGTTTTGGCCCTCCAACACCCCAACACAACCCCACTACGCAGGCCAAAAATCCAGTTTGAAAAAAAAAATCTGGATTTTACTCAACAGAACAGCAACACTGCAAAAATATCATCACTTTAAAAATACATTTGTTCATGAATAAATGTCCTTCACGACGGGCGCATACACATTTGTGTGAGTGTAATGAAAGCCTCTTGTGAGTGGTTGTCTTTCTGTGGCAATTTGTCATGTGTGTACCTTGCCTTCCGCCGAGTACAGCTGGGATAGGCTCCAGCACGCCTCGGAACCCACCCCTCACCCCCGCGACCCCTAAAAGGGACAAGCAGTAGGAAATGTATAGATGGATGGATCTGTTTATATCACACAACCACAATTGATTTTTTTACGATTATTGCACCCAATCAGGATCAAAATATAACACAAAAGGCATTTTTAACAATGAGCTACAGTATACTGCTAACCAGAGATGACATGAATATCCAACAGTCAGAGGGCATTTAAATCAACAAACACCGACAGGCCTCCTCCGAAGGTCCTTTTGTAATGTGATCCACTGCAGCAGTCATAAATTGTGCCTTTACAAAGATAATAAAGTTGAGTTTCATGTGACGCAGTCACTTACACTTTACAGTGATGTCCTATCAATTTTTGCTCAGACCGCCACTGACTTACAGTGAAGAAGCACAGCATTAGAAGCAGCTTCCACAAGCAACCCAGGTTCTACACTTGGGTGTGTGAGTATGATACTCACAATGTTTACATGAAAAAAAATATATAAGTTATTGCGGTAATCATTAGAAACCATCTGCTTGAAACACATCTAGACAGGTCGAATAAACCGATGTTGAATATGAAATAGAAAACCAGATCCTTCTTACATTTGTACACTTCAATCGATTATCTACTTGGGTTTTCTACCCAATAATGAATCCCTTAAAAGCATTCATTCTTTGGAGAAGAAGACAAAAACTGAGTGAGAGGAGATATTAAAGTTAAAGTTAAAGTACCACTAATAATAATAATGGATTAGATTTATATCGCGCTTTTCTATTGTTAGATACTCAAAGCGCGCACAGGGAAGTGAGAACCCATCATTCATTCACACTTAGTGGTGGTAAGCTACATCAGTACCCACAGCTGCCCTGGGGTAGACTGATGGAAGTGTGGCTGCCAGTTTGCGCCTACGGCCCCTCCAACCACCACCAATCATTCATTCATCATTCATTCACCAGTGTGAGTGGCACCAGGGGCAAAGGGTGAAGTGCCCTGCCCAAGGACACAACGGCAGCGATTTGGATGTCAATAGGTGGGAAGCGAACCTGCAACCCTCAGGTTTCTCTCACGGCCGCTCTACCCACAACGCCGTTCCGCCCACTGATCGTCACACACACACTGGGTGTGGTAAAATTACCCTCTGCATTTGACCCATCCCGTTGTTCCATCCCCTGGGAGGTGAGGGGAGCAGTGAGCAGCAGTGGTGGCCGCGCTCGGGAATCATTTTGGTGATTTAACCCCCAATTCTAACGCTTGTTGCGGAGTGCCAAGCAGGGAGGCAATATGTCCATGTTTATATTGACAAGAAAACAATTTCTAAAGAAGAAATGTCAATATATTTAAAAGTATATACTGTAGACGAAATAAAAATGTACCCGTTTCATATATAACAGAATTTTGTAGAGGAAGCCAGTTTAATTTACAAAACATGATACCTAGCTGGGATTGTAAACATACCTACATCCACTTACTTTACACCAAAACGTCATTTTTGTATTTAAAATAGAATTAAAATATGCTGGAAATAATGTGTGTTTTTGTTAGTCAGTGATAGTCAGTATTTTGTGCCAGTCCTCATTGCCACACCAAGCATTTTTGGTTAGGAGTAAACAATGCTAACAACAATACAGCAGCTATTCTTGGCACTACTTTATCTTCACAGCAACAATCAAGTTGACCAACTTTTGGCAGAAAAACTTTTTGTGGACGTCATCTTCAACTCCTGCCTAATCAATAACACTTCACCACATTGGTAAAACTTTGATGTGAGTGATGTCAAAGGCGGGACATACAAGTCCTGGCGCCACTTAATGCCAACAAGAATGCAATCAGCTATCAGCAGATGTTAGGGCAACGTTAATTGAAGATGAACTCTTTTGATTACGGTAATTTCATCTTTGACGTCATCAGCGCCACATGACATTAGCGAGTCTTGTGAGAGATGTGAAATGACAAATCAGATCATGCAACAGAGTAGTAAAGAATAATAATCAGGGTTTCCCCTTAAAGGCCTATTGAAACCCACTACTACCGACCACGCAGTCTAATAGTTTATATATCAATGATGAAATCTTAACATTGCAACACATGCCAATACGGCCGGTTTAGTTTACTAAATTACAATTTTAAATTTCCCGCGGAGTTTCTTGTTGAAAACGTCGGAGAATGATGACGCGTGCGCGTGACGTCTCGAGTTGGAGGGGACGTATTAGCGCAGCACCACTAGCGGCTAAAAGTCGTCTCTTCGCATCGCGCAATTACACAGTATTTTGGACATCGGTGTTGCTGAATCTTTTGCAATTTGTCCAATTAATAATGGAGAAGTCGAAGTACAAAGATGGAGGTGGGAAGCTTTAGCCTTTAGCCACACAAACACACAGAGTTTCTTTGTTTAAAATTCCCGGAGGTGAAGCTTTACTATGGATCAGAGCGGTCAAACGAAAATGGATGCCGACCACTTGTCAACCGGCAGGTTCCGGTGAGAAAATTGTGGTAAAAAGTTGCCTCTTACCGGAGATCAGCGGAACTTCTGTCGTGCTGCTGCTGCCGTGACTAATTCCCTCAGAGACTGGCGTCAAGACACCCGTGGACACACCCCTCCGACTATCAGGTACTATATAATCTCACTAAAACACTAACAACACATTAGAAAGATAAGGGATTTCCCAGAATTATCCTTGTAAATGTGTCTAAAAACATCTGAATCGCTCACAATGCAATCGCCTTTTTTTTTTTAAACTTAATTTTTTTATTTATCTTTTTTTTAGTCCTTCGCTATCAATATCCTCAGCCACAAGTTTTCATCCTCGCTCAAATTAATGGAGAAATTGTCGTTTTCTCGGTCCGAATAGCTCTTTTTGTTGGAGGCTCCCATTATAAACAATGTGAGGATGTGAGGAGCCCTCACACGGGTGACGTCATCGTCTGCGACTTCCGGTAAAGGCAAGGCTTTTTTATTAGCGACCAAAAGTTGCAAACTTTATCGTGGATGTTCTCTACTAAATCCTTTCAGCAAAAATATGGCAATATCGCAAAATGATCAAGTATGACACATAGAATGGACCTGCTATCCCCGTTTGAAAAAAAAATCTAATTTCAGTAGGCATTTGATGTAATTAAATGAGGCGCACATCAACAACATTTTTATTACCGCCACACATTGAAAATAAATAGTTGGGTTTTTTTACTTAAAAACAAATTTAAGTAATATAATATATTGTAGTCTCCAGAAGAAATTACACAAAGACCTACATTATTTTTAACTTTTATTACCAATCTTATGATTACAAATGGCAAAATTTCATTGTACACATTTTCTTCTCCGTTAATCTGCTTCCCACCAAGACACAACAACACTTCCTCATTCTATGCCAATCACTTTTCAGGAACGGACGGTGTGTTTGCAAACATGAGAAAAATTGACATTAAATTAAAACCACACAAATATTAAACGTTACCACCAACAAGTCGTTACAGTTTGAATGGACATATAGCCTATTATTTGCGCACTATCGACAAGTGATGTACCGAAAACTCGACCACGGAAAAAATACTTTGATGACTGAAAATAGTGTTGCTGAACGCGGGTGTAAACGAGACGCAGGTCATTTTCTGGAGCGTTGTCGGCATGTCTGCGATGTGGATGCAACCAGACATACCCGTGGATGGCGATCCACAAAATGTGCAAATATTAAGAGGACAGTGGTTGCTTTTAAGAAGAGAAAGTTTAACTGAGGCAGCACAAAGCAAGTGTGACGTCGTGCTAGCTACAGCCAATATGGAAAGTGAGCTGGGTTTCGACCGTCGCGAGACAGGTTAGTTTTACCCTACTGATGATGTGTTGTTGCAATAGTAAACTCTCTAAACACGAAAACAATTTTTAACAACACCAGAAGATGCTAGTTTTGTTGATAGTTGTTTTTCATTTTAAAGTCGTTAAAAGTCTAAAAGTTTGAAAAAAATCTCAACAAAAAGCAGCAACAATTAAAAATATGGCAAAACGATTAAAAAAAATGTTGTCTAACAAAAATAGATTTGTTTTAAATGTATGTATACATTTTTTGAGCCTTTTAAAAGAAAATCATATCATATCAAATTATGCAAATTACTCGATGATGTCATTGTGCCCACGGCCATAACCACGCCCCCACCGCCACAGGTATCTTGGCAGTTTAGGGGAAACTCTGATAATGGTCATAAGTAAGGATGGGAATTAAAAACGGTTCTTGTTTAAATTAGATTCCTGGGAATCCTTTGACAATTTTGCTAACCATTCCCTTTTCGATGCCTTCACCACGCACGGTGTAGAAGTGGCACAATCCATCCATCCATCCATCTTCTTCCGCTTATCCGAGGTCGGGTCGCGGGGGCAGCAGCCCAAGCAGGGAAGCCCAGACTTCCCTCTCCCCAGCCACTTCGTCTAGCTCTTCCCGGGGGATCCCGAGGCGTTCCCAGGCCAGCCGGGAGACATAGTCTTCCCAACGTGTCCTGGGTCTTCCCCGTGGCCTCCTACCAGTTGGACGTGCCCTAAACACCTCCCTCGGGAGGCGTTCGGGTGGCATCCTGACCAGATGCCCGAACCACCTCATCTGGCTCCTCTCGATGTGGAGGAGCAGCGGCTTTACTTTGAGTTCCTCCCGGATGGCAGAGCTTCTCACCCTATCTCTAAGGGAGAGCCCCGCCACACGGCGGAGGAAACTCATTTCGGCCACTTGTACCCGTGATCTTATCCTTTCGGTCATAACCCAAAGCTCATGACCATAGGTGAGGATGGAAACGTAGATCAACCGGTAAATTGAGAGCTTTGCCTTCCGGCTCAGCTCCTTCTTCACCACAACGGATCGGTACAACGTCCGCATTACTGAAGACGCCGCACCGATCCGCCTGTCGATCTCACGATCCACTCTTCCCCCACTCGTGAACAAGACTCCTAGGTACTTGAACTCCTCCACTTGGGGCAGGGTCTCCTCCCCAACCCGGAGATGGCACTCCACCCTTTTCCGGGAGGGAACCATGGACTCGGATTTGGAGGTGCTGATTCTCATTCCGGCCGCTTCACACTCGGCTGCGAACCGATCCAGTGAGAGCTGAAGATCCCGGTCAGATGAAGCCATCAGGACCACATCGTCTGCAAAAAGCAGAGACCTAATCCCGCAGCCACCAAACCGGAACCCCTCAATGCCTTGACTGCGCCTAGAAATTCTATCCATAAAAGTTATGAACAGAATCGGTGACAAAGGGCAGCCTTGGCGGAGTACAACCCTCACTGGAAACGTGTCCGACTTACAAGTGGCACAATATCTGGAGTTATTCACGAGAAAGGATAACAAGAGGGCAATTTTCAATACTTGCAAAGTTGACACATCATCAAAGAGAGGAAATACTTTCTGAAATATTAGCACACAGAGAGTGTGAAAACATTGAATGGATGACACGTTTTCGTCCTGTCTGAGCCGGAAGTGAATCACCACCACCAGCAACAGCGATGTACTGCAGGTCCCTAACTAACTAACTGACTAACACCGCTTGTCATGTACCTGATTGCAAAAGCTGCTAATATTAGCTTTAAAAAGGAAATGTATACTTATTATGCAAATAGTGACAAAACAGCATATGACTGGGAGGCTGTGAGGACCTCCTCCCTGATTGAGAATTGTTTTCAATAGCTGATACTCCGTAATAAATCAGAAAAATCTCATACCCTTCCTGAAAAAAAAAACAGATTTGCTTTTTCTGCAAAATAATGTTTAATCTTTATCATTGATGGTTGCAGAAATGTACAATGCACACTTTTTTTGGACACGACTTGCTTGTAGTTGTAACTATTTGACATAATTTCACTTTTGAGTGGTTAGCTCATATATTCTTCTAAAAATAATTTGATGTAATAGTTGTTTTTTTACATCTTATTATTATTATATTAGTTATTTAAAAAAAACAAAATTCTACCACTTATCCCTTTCGGGATCGTACATTCATGTTTCTTTTGAACTACGATAATCAACTTGTCTGTTATCCTTCTTTCCAAATAACAATTACTTAAAAAAACGATAAAGAACCGAATTTTTGAGCAAAATCAAAAGTGGAATCAGAACCGGAAAAATCGTATCAATTCCCATCCCTAGACATGTGACTGTCAAGTTGACCAACTTTAGGCAAAAAAACCCCGCCAAGATACCTGTGGCGGTGGAGTTGTGGTTATGGGCGTGGTCACAAAGACTCTGGAGTAATTTGCATAATTTGCTATGATGATATGATTTTCTTTAAAAACGGCTCAAAACAGATAAAAATACATACATTAAAAACAAATCTGTTTTTTTAAATTAGTATTAACATATATTTTGTATCGTTTTGCCATATTTTCAATTGTTGCGGATTTTTGTACAATGTACTTTGTTGGGATTTCTTTCAAATGTTTACAGACATTGAATTATTTTTTTAAATTAAAAACAACTAGCAACAAATTGAGCATCTTTTTCTGGTGTTATTCTGCAGTATATATAACAATCACGTAGCCATCATAGACATCCTTACAATGCTGCAGACAATGGCGTGAGTTTTGTTTAAACCCGGTTTCAGTTGCGGGGTTTTTGGTGTTCAGTCTTATTTTCTCATTGTAGCCTATTGGGTTGAGTTTTTCCTTGCCCTGATGTGGGATCTGAGCTGAGGATGTCGTTGTGGCTTGTGCAGCCCTTTGAGACACTTGTGATTTAGGGCAATATAAATACACTTTGATTGATTGATTTTTCGGTGGTCAAGTTTTTAGTACATCACTTGTCAATAGTGTGCAAATAAAAGGCTATGTATATTAGTTCATACTGTGACGACCAGCTAATGTTAATGTTTAATGTTTGTGTGGTTTGGCTTTGATGTCAGTTTTTCCCATGTTTGCAAACACACCGTCCGTGCCTGAAAGGTGATTGGTGGAGAATGAGGAAGTATTGCTGTGTGTTGGGGCAAGCGCAGACTCACGGAAACAAAAGGGTTTTCACGGGAGGTAAAACCTGTTGGAATTGTGCCGTTGTTTCTTATCATAAGATTGGTAATAAAGGTTAAAAATAGTGTCAGACTTTGTGTGAATTATTCTGAGGGCTTATATTAATTTATTTTGTTTTCAAGTTTAAAACAAAAAAGGTGTGGTAGTAATAAAAAGGTCAAGGCGGCGTGCCACATTCAAATACATTAAGGGGAAACCTTGCCCCTGATTTCAGCACAGTTCTGGCTTAGAGTAATTACTCAGGATGTGACAAACTATTTACATGTAGTGGCCGGGCGACAGCTTGGAAGATCCTTTGGCTTTTGGTGAGTACTGTAATCTACAGTAAAACACATTCAAGGCTACTATATCGGGGGGGAAAGTGTAAAGGTGACTGTGTAGGGGTTAGTTCATGTTTACATGACTCCAATTATGTTTGTTTTTTTATTATTTAGAAAGTCATACATGTTTTGTTTTTTTTGCTCTACCTATGGAATATTTGATTTTTTTCAACCATATTCCAACTTTGCAGAAATTATTTTACCACTGTCAGGCCTGGTACTGATTGTATGTGAACCACTATAAATGACTCCTTGCTGTTTCCAACATGGGAGAACAAATTGTTCAAGTTTCAGAAAATGTTCACAACAAGTTTAGCTGCAGAATATTGCAACTATTCAGTAGGACGGTTTCCATAGGAGGTCATGAAAATTGGTTGGACATTTGGTGAAATTTATAGAAGGTATTTCATATCAAACCCAAATAATTACATTTTTTATGTGAAGAGGGTTGTACAATTAGGACTTTGTTGCCCCAGCTGTATTCGAGACTTGGGTATGCTATAGAGCAGTGGTTCTCAACCTTTTTTCAGTGATGAAACCCCTGTGAACATTTTTTTAATTCAAGTACCCCCTAATCAGAGCAAAGCAATTTTGGTTGAAAAAAAGAGATAAAGAAGTAAAATACAGCACTATGTCATCAGTTTCTGATTTATTAAATTGTATAACGGTGCAAAATATTGCTCATCTGTAGTGGTCTTTCTTATAAAAATATTCTTATAAAGATATAAAAATAACTACAAACTTGAAAAATAAGCAAGTGATTCAATTATAAATAAAGATTTCTACACATAGAAGTAATCAACTTAAATTGCCCTCTTTGGGGATTGTAACAGAGATCAATTTGGGTTCATAAACCTAATTCTAAACATTTCTTCAGAAAAAAAGAAATCTTTAACATCAATATTTATGGAACATGTCCACAAAAAAATTTGCTGTCAACACTGAATTTTTCATTGTTGTATTTCTTTTCACAGTTTATGAATTTATATTCATATTTTGTTGAAGTAATATTCAATAAATATATTTATAAAGCATTTTTTATTTGTTGCTATTTTTAGAATATTTTAAAAAAAAATCTCACGTACCCCTTGGCATACTTTCAAGTACCCCCAGGGGTACGCGTACCCCCATTTGAGAACCACTGCTAGAGAGCAATAGTTTTTGTGATTATCACATGGTTTTATATCCTTTGACAAGATTTATCCTGTAAAACTTTAAGTAGGTTAGATATTAGGGCTGCGAATCTTTGGGTGTCCCACGAATCAATTCAATATCGATTTTTGGGGTCACGATTCGATTATATATCGATTTTTTCAATTCTAAGCGATTCTCGATTCAAAAACGATATTTTTCCGATTCAAAACGATTCTGTATTCATTCAATACATAGGATTCCAGCAGGATCTACCCCAGTCTGCTGAC
This sequence comes from Nerophis ophidion, assembly GCF_033978795.1. Taxonomy (NCBI): domain Eukaryota; kingdom Metazoa; phylum Chordata; class Actinopteri; order Syngnathiformes; family Syngnathidae; genus Nerophis; species Nerophis ophidion. The sequence goes on along the minus strand of NC_084616.1, from coordinate 30,366,056 downwards.
ATGCTAGCAGAGAAGTAGATTTTTTTTAAAGCTTTTATAATTGTAAAGGACAATGTTTTATCAACTGATTGCAATAATGTAAATTTGTTTCAACTATTAAATGAACCAAAAATATGACTTATTTTATCTTTGTGAAAACATTGGACACAGTGTGTTGTCACGCTTATGAGATGCGATGCAAGTGTAAGCCACTGTGACACTATTGTTTTTTTGTTTTTTTTTATAAATGTCTAATGATAATGTCAATGAGGGATTTTTAATCACTGCTATGCTGAAATTATAACTAATATTGATACTGTTGTTGAAAATATTCATTTTTGTTTCACTATTGGTTTGTTCTGTGTCGTGTTTGTGTCTCCTCTCAATTGCTCTGTTAATTGCAGTTCTGAGTGTTGCTAGGTCAGGTTTGGTTTTGGAATTGGATTGCATTGTTATGGTATTGCTGTGTATTGGTTTGTTGAATTGATTAAAAAAAATAATAATAATTATAATATATATATATTTTTTTTAATTGATTTTTTTTAAAATGAGAACCGATTCTGAATTGCACAACGTGAGAATCGCGATTTGTATTCAAATCGATTTTTTCCCACACCCCTATTAGATAGAATGATTGAATATGATTCAAATCCAGAGTAAGATGACTAATTCAGTGTTATTATTTAAGTAGGCCCAGTGTCCCTTTGTGGTTGAAAAGTTGGGCCCCGAAGTTAAAAAGGGTAAAAAACCACTGCGATAGAGGAATGCCGAATGTATAATAAATGTGATTTCTTTAAACAAGATTATGCTACTTTTACACTGTTATAGCTCCCTGTTATGATAGATCCTGCACTGTGCAAATTTTCGGTTTATTCATGTTATTCTGTAAAATGTCTTTACATCTGCATAAAGGAGCTCTTATATGGGATTCTTAAATCTGCATTTTCAACATATTTAAAAGTCGCAATCTATTGTCCAGCAGCTAAAGACAACACCTTGTGATTTGAGAAATTTAATTCAGTCATGCACAACGCACAGGTCCTGCGTTTCATATCACATAGCACTTTCCTGGCTGGCATCAGCATAAAAGATGACACCTTTACCAGCATTGACAGCACAGTCTCATCATACACTATATTGCCAAAAGTACTTGGCCAACTGCCTTTACTCACATATGAACTTGAAGTACCATCCCATGAAATGGTCCAAAATTTTTTGTTATCCTGGAACTTTCGAAGTTCTTTTCACTGAAACTAAGGGGCCAAGCCCAACTTCTGCAAAAATCCAACCCCACACCATAATTCCTCCTCCACCAAATTTGACACTCTGCACAATGCAGTCTGAAATGTAGCGCTCTCCTGGCAACTTTCAAACCCAGACTGGTCAATAAGATTGCCAGATGGAAAAGCGTGGTTCATCAGTCCAGAGAAGGCGTCTCCACAGCTCGAGAGTCCAGTGGCGATGTGCTTTACACCACTACATTCCACGCTTTGCATTGGACTTGGTGATATATGGCTTAGATAAAGCTGATCGGCCATGGAAACCCATTCCATGAAGCTCTCTGTACTTAGGCTAATTGGAAGGTCACATTAAGTTTGGGGCTTCACGGTGGTAGAGGGGTTAGTGCGTCTGCCTCACAATACGAAGGTCCTGAGTAGTCCTGGGTTCAATCCCGGGCTCGGGATCTTTCTGTGTGGAGTTTGCATGTCCTCCCCGTGAATGCGTGGGTTCCCTCCGGATACTCTGGCTTCCTCCCACTTCCAAAGACATGCACCTGGGGATAGATTGATTGGCAACACTAAATTGGCCCTAGTGTGTGAATGTGAGTGTGAATGTTGTCTGTCTATCTGTGTTGGCCCTGCGATGAGGTGGCAACTTGTCCAGGGTGTACCCCCCCTTCTGCCCGATTGTAGCTGAGATAGGCACCAGCGCCCCCTGCGACCCCAAAGGGAATAAGCGGTAGAAAATGGATGGATGGACATTAAGTTTGGCGCTCTGTAATAACTGACTGTGCAGAAAGTCTTTGCACGATGCGCTTCAGCATCCGCTGACTCCTCTTGTCAGTTTACGTGGCGGCTGAGTTGCTGTTCTTCCTAAACTCTTCCATTTTATTATACTAATGTTGACTTTGGAATAATTAGAACCAAGGAAATTTCACGGCTGGATTTGTTGCACAGGTGGCATCCTATGACAGTTCCACGCTGGAAATCACTGCGAGCGGCCCATTCTTTCACAAATGTTTGTAGAACACTCTCCATGCTTGAGTGCTTGATTTTATACCCAGGCCAAGAAATTAGGACACCTGATTCTCATCATTATGATGGGTTGCCAAATACTTTTGGCAATATAGTGTATATAGACCACAGGTAAAAGCAGTCTGTTCAACACTGTGACTTTTTTGACTTCCTTTTGCTAATCCCCACTCATTCATAAAATTCAGCTGTGCCTCCCTCCTTCCTCTATGCTTTGGGCTTATCGTTTTGGTCACTGCATGCATGCACGCACGCACAGGTACAGTTTACTAAAATTACACAATCATTCTCAGCCCCCTCCTTGTGATATAACTACGTGTCAGTTTCTGAGGGTGCCAAAGACAGATTCTTGTTTCGCTTTACAGCTGGTCCCTCCCCCTCTGAGCAGTCACATCTACGTTGGATTAATGGTCTCCCTGTGTCCAGATGTTACATACTGTCTCCCTGTGTCCAGATGTTACAGATCCTCTGGAGGCGCTTTGGGACTTTTGTAATCTCAGCTAAAGCTTTCACTGTGAAACGCTTCCATCTATATATCATTTAGCTTACGTAATGACAATAACCTCAGATATGACATTGCAAATATGCACCTCTTTAAAAAAATGAACAGGTACTATAGGCCAGGGTTATTTAACTAAATTGTTCCAGAGGTAGCATTGCCAGAAAGCAAAGGACATTTCCTATGCAATCTGTTATACAAATGCAGGGGTATTCAAATGGTGACCCAAATTCAGTTCAAAACTTGGGAGACAAATATTTTTGCAGCAAATTTGTAAAAACACCAGTGTTCCTGTTGTACAGAGGAATTTGGACGACTGTAAATACATTGGCAGATTCTTGCATTTACATTTTAACCTTGCTAGCAAACATAAAACACCGCATGGGGTCCAAAGTTGTGATTTAAGTAACTGAGACCTCAAGGAAGCCTTTTGACGACACTCCTTTTTATCAGTTACGAATAGTGTTTGTAATTTATGTAACTGAAGGTGTTGCTGTATGTAGCTTGTTTACTTCAAATCCAGTCAGTAGTCATTTGTTCAACATCTTTAGTTATACCAGTGGACTACTTTTAAACTGCAGGGCCAAAGTGACCCAAATCAGATTTTTTTTTGTATCGGATTTTTTCCAGCTGACTGTTTACACTGCAAGTAAAATGTGATTTTTATCAGACTACAGTGTAAACACGCACATGCACCAATGTGGCCTCCACTTCACTATCATGCGCACTTCGATAAAGTGAAAATAAAGGAAGTTTATCGGGTGGAAGTCGCTGCTACTACTACAAAATGAGAGTTGCAACACCTTGAAAATTAGTGTTTTTTACGTGAAAGTAAATGAAAGTAATTTAATGTATGAATGGGTGTACAGTTGTGGTCAAAAGTTTACATACACTTGTGAAGGACATGATGTCATGGCTGTCTTGAGTTTCCAATTATTTCTACAACTCTTTTTTTTTTTAATCGAGTGATTGGAGCACATACTTGTTTGTCACAAAAAACATCCATGAAGTTTGGTTCTTTTATGAATTTATTATGGGTCTACTAAAAATGTGACCAAATCTCCTGGGTCAGAAATATACATACAGAAACATACATGATCAATTTTGGTGATGTAGAAACGTTACAATTAAATCAAATTAGCTTCATGGTATAGCCTCTTAACTTCATGTGAGTGATTGTGATTGACGACACCTGTTGACTTCTCTGAGCCCATTTAAATAGGGCTCATGTGATGCTGTCATTAGACTCAGGTTACAAACGCGACAATGGGAAAGTCAAAGGAACTCAGCACAAATTTGAAAAAAAAAAACTTATCATTGACCTGAACAAGTCAGGAAAGTCACTTGGAGCCATTTCAAAGCAGCTTAAGGTCCCAAGAGCAACTGCGCAGACAATTGTGGCATGGCACAGTTTTGTCACTGCCACAATCAGGAAAAATACGCAAGCGATGACCTGCTGTTTAAAGGCCTACTGAAATGAGATTTTCTTATTTAAACGGGGATAGCAGGTCTATTCTATGTGTCATACTTGATAATTTCACGATATTGCCATATTTTTGCTGAAAAAATTTAGCAGAGAACATTGACGATAAAGTTTGCAACTTTTGGTCGCTGATAAAAAAGCTGTGCCTTTACCGGAAGTAGCAGACGATGACGTCACAAGGCTGAGGGCTCCTCACATTCTCACATTGTTTATAATGGGAGCCTCCGACAAAAAGAGCTATTCGGACTGAGAAAGCGACAATTTACCCATTAATTTTAGCGAGGATGAAAGATTCGTGGATGAGGATACTGATAGTGAAGGGCTACCAAAAAAAAAAAAAAAAGGCGATTGCATTGGGAGCGATTCAGATTTTTTTAGACACATTTACTAGGATCTTTCCGGGAAATCCCTTATCTTTCTATTGAGTTGCTAGTGCTTTAGTGAGTTAAATAGTACCTGATAGTCGGAGGGGTGTGTCCACGGGTGTCTTGACGCCAGTCTCTGAGGGAAGTCACGGCAGCTGCATGGACGGGGCAAGCTCCGCTGATCTCCGCTGATCTCCGGTAAGAGGCTACTTTTTCCCACAATTTTCTCACCAAAACCTGCTGGTTGACAAGTGGTCGGGAACCATGTACGCTTGACCGGTCTAAGCAATAGTAAAGCTTCACCTCCGGGAATTTTAAACAAGGAAACACCGTGTGTTTGTGTGGCTAAAGGCCAAAGCTTCCCACGTCCATCTTTCTACTTTGACTTCTCCAATTTTAATTGAACAAATTGCAAAATATTCCGCAACACAGATGTCCGAAATACTGTGTAATTGCGCGATGAAAAGAGACGACTTTTATCCGCAAGTGGTGCTGGCTAACACGTCCCCTCCAACCAATAACGTCACAAACACGCGTCATCATTCCGCGACGTTTTCAACAGGAAACTCAGCGGGAAATTTAAAATTGTAATTTAATAAACTAAACCGGCATTATTGGCATGTGTTGCGATGTTAATATTTCATCATTGATGTATAAACTTTCAGACTGCGTGGTCGGTAGTAGTGGGTTTGAATAGGCCTTTAAAGAAAATTGGTCAGGATGATCTAGAGTCAACCGAGAAAAAACAAAAAGCAGGTCTGCAATGAATTGGAAGCAGCTGGAACACAGGTGTCACTGTCCAAAGTCAAGCATGATTTGCATTGCCATGGACTGAGAGGCTACCCTGCAAGAAGGAAACCCTTGCTCCAGAAGCGACACCTTAAGGCTTGTCTAAACTTTGCTGCTGATCACATGGACAAAGATAAGACCTTCTGTAGGAAAGTTCTGTGGTCGGATGAAACAAAAATTGAGCTATTTGGCCACATTACCCAGCAATATACTTGGAGGAGAAAAGGTGAGGCCTTTAATCCCAGGAACACTATTCCTACCGTCAAGCATGATGGAGGTAGTATTATGCTCTGGGCCTGTTTTGCAGCCAATGGAACTGGTGATTGACAGAGAGTAAATGGGACAATGAAAAAGGATGACTACCTCCATATTCTTCAGGACAACCTAAAATCACCAGGCCAGAGGTTGGGTCTTGGGCACAGTTGGGTGTTCCAACAGGACAATGACTTGCTTGTGGATGGCTACCAAAAGGGCCTTATTGCAGTTAAACTCGTCAAGGGAAATATAACCAAATATTAGCATTGCTGTATGTATACTTTTGACCCAGATTTGGTCACCTTTTCAGTAGATCCATAATATATTCATTAAAGAACCAAACTTCTTGAATGTTTTTTGTGACAAACAGGTACGTACTCCAATCACTCGATCACAAAAAAAATAAGAGTTTTAGAAATTACTAGAAACTCAAGACAGCCATTAAGTTAAGTTCTTTACAAGTGTATGTAAACTTTTGACCATGACTGCATATACTGTGATATATTAGTGTAATATGTTTGGGAGTGTTGTAATCTTTTTATGGCTGTTAAGTAGAGGAGACACGGACATCAGCGTGGATCTTTGATGGCTTTATTTTTTCAACTCACAAAAAATAAAAAAATAAATAAAAAATTAAAGCTCTTTTAATGTCTTTAATGTCCTTTTTGTTCTTGGATGTTTCCCTCTTACACACAAGTTTTGTGTGTTATGGGTAAGAGGGTTTTTTTCTATACCTTGGCCTCAGTCTGGACCCCCTCTCCAGGGGCCCAGGCATAGACTGAATTTTTTTTTTCTCACCCCCCCTTCCCCCTCTTCCTCCCTGTTTCTCACCATTTTTGTAAGGGGCGCCGGAAATTGGCAGACCCTGTTTCCCTGTAATGTTTGTCTAATCTTGAATGGGATTGTGCTGAAAATGTTCATTTCCCCTAGGGGATTATTAAAGTATTTCTGATTATGATGTAAGCAAATTCGCCACCGCGTCAATTCAGGTCTTTAAACAATCGCTATTTCTTCGGAGTCAAGATATATATTTATGTATTACATATAGTCCATTATTCGCGCACTATTGACATTTGATACACCAAAATTTTGGTCCTCTTAAATAAAAATCGAAACCGGATGTTTTGATTCCGCTGGAGACTGCGTCTTTCCAGCACACATGAATGATGTAGCTCACCCAAAGCTGATGAAAAAAAATCACATTCATGGAACACTGCGTTTCGACTGCAGTCACATTTGAAAAGATCCGATTCCAACCGGATTCAAGACTACCTCATAAGAGAGCTAAATCTGTTTCCAAAAGGTCAGATTTGAAGCACTTTGGAGCGTTTAGACTGGCAAAAATACAGATCTGTTTCACTTGAGGGCAGTGTGCAGTGTAAAAGGGGGGCCGTGGTGCTCATCAAGGTTCTATTTTAGGTCTTCTCATTTTCATCATTTGCGTTATTTAACTGGTGGCCCGCAAGTTCAGTTAAAAAATATTTTTACAGCAGATTCCCAAGAAACAGTGCTGTCATAGAGATGATCTTTGACTAGCTGTTTCAAAGAAAGTTATTAAACTCTGACAAAATATATACATAATATATATAATCAAATGTCTACTGTAGAAAACGCTGTTTCACCAGAATATACAAAATAAGACTATCAATGAAGGGAAAAGTCCAACCCCCCCGTCCTTAGCTTTCTGCAAATGTGGCCCCCAAAACCATTTAGGACAGGGGTGTCAAACGTACGGCCCGCGGGACGGATCAGGCCCGCAAACCGATTTTATCTGACTCGCAGGATGAGTTTGAGCTGCAAAGTAAACAAAAACAGAAAGCTGGACAACAGCAAAGACTTACAGCGTGTGTAGCAGACGCCATCCACTAAGTACATCCGTACATGACATGACAATCAACAATGTCCCCACAAAGAAGGATAGCATCGGCACAACTTAAATAGTATTGATTGCGAAAACAAAGCCGGTGCGGGGAATAGAGCGAAAACAAAGCCGGTGCGGGGAATAGAGTTCAAGGAAGACGTGAAACTACTACAGGAAAATACAAACAAAAGAGGAAAAGCCACAAAAATAGGAGCACAAGACAAGAACTAAAACACTAAACACAGGAAAACACCAAAAAAAAACAAAGGTGACAGTATATCGAAATTGAGACAAGAGCTATGCATGCTTGGTTATGGTTTGAATTCATATCCAACAATTGCAAGAACGATTTTTTATTGTCCATATCGGCTGCTGAGTTTCATTTTTTTTTTGTTTTCTGCTAGTGGTGTGCCTCCAGATTTTTTCAATGAAAAAAAAGTGCCTTGGCTCAGACAAGGTTGAAAAACACTGCCTTAAGGTATGTGTGGTTACATGGCTACCACTGTAAAAAAAAAAAAAAAAAACTTAAAACCTAATTGCATTATTTTCATGCCTGCAAGATGACAGCTCAACAGGTCAACGAGGCATTCATTGCCAGTGTGTGCAACGGTGCAGTTAATGTCTCATTAGTGCAATCAAGAATCGGGGGGTCATTAGAGAGGCTTATTTTTATTTGCACACTGGGCTGTTAGAGTGGCACCTCGACCTAAGGAAGCACCATCATACCCAAGGAAGCCATGCAAGCAAGGGATTGATGGGTAGTAAAAAAAAAAAAAAAGGTGAATCACTTCCAGTCTGCTTTGCCTTACAAGGCAGGGCCTTGTGTGTGTGTGTGTTGTAAAACCACATCGAGGCCAAAATCTTCCAATGCTCCGCGTGTTTTTGCAATGATGAGCCTAGCATTCTAAGGAGGTTGCATGCTGCTTTGTTGTCAACCCAGGCCTGTGTGGGATAGACGCTAGCTGCCTGCATAACAATAAAAGTACCAGGAGCCAACAGGCGTCTTACCTACGGCTGCACCGTTCGGAGAGATGACCCCCAGGCTGAGTAGAAATCCCACATAGAGCAAGCTCATCGCCATCTCCTGAGCAATGCCCGACGGCAGAGGGGGAACTTGGCTCGGATCTCAAAGCCCAAAGTAGTCCGATCGAGCGCCTCATCCGAACCCTAGCTCCAATGATTCCGGTGTGGGGCTGCACCCTCAGTCTTCTAACGTCCCTTTTTGTATATATAGGAAGGTCGGGATAATACACGGAGAAGCCGGTGAGGTTAGACAAGGCGCTGCAGCAGCGTCATGTAATTGTTCTAAATGGTGCTCAGCATTCATCCATGATGCCTCTCAGAACACCACCACTAGCTTACTTACATATACATATACACACATACACACACATACACGCTAAAACGCCGGCTCCGTGCAGAACTCAAATAAAATGAGGGTTTAAAAAAAATCCACTATAAAACGCGTTTTCTCCCAGTGAGCACCCAGTTGTCTCCTCAAACGTGCGACCGCATGAGTGGATGGTAAATGTCCAGCTCCAGGCACCGTGACGTAACGAGCTTGATTCTACACTAAAAAAAAACAAAACAAAAAAAACGGGATAAATGAGCGGCGGGTGGCGTCTGCGCATGCGCCAACACACCTCCCCTTTTTTCCTCTTATTTCATGCGTTTTTTTTTTCTTTAGCCTTGCGTGGGGGTGGAAGTGAGGACTTGGCAGGGGGCCCCGCCATGTTGGCCGTCACAAGACGTGGTTTGTAGTCGAGATGGATATTTGTAAGGAATCACAACTTTTGAACAGGTTAGAAAACTGTTGTTGTTTTTTTTATAATAATGTGAATGAAATTGCCTGATATATAATGTTGTAGGTATGTCATGTTCGAAATAAACTAAGAAGAAAGAAGAAAGAAATGTTCTTTAAAAATGAAAACAAAGTCATTTTCAATGGTATGTGATACTTTTGCACACTCACTGCAAATTGCAAAGTCAGAAGAGAACGTAATTGAAAGTGGAATCGTTGCTTTTCTAACAAATGCCGCCCTCTAGTGGTGAAGACGTCAACGTTCCTAACGAGCCAGTTTACTGGGTACACATTCACCTTTTTTCTTATGAGATATACAGGTGCTGGTCATATTATTAGAATATCATGAAAAAGTTGATTAATTTCATTAATTCCATTTAGAAAGTCAAACTTGTAGAATGTATACATTCATTCCAAACAGACTGATAACATTTCAAGTATTTTTTGCCAAAAAGGAGATGATTATAGTTGACAACCAATGAAAACCCTAAATTCAACATCTCAGAAAATTAGAATATGGTGAAAAGGTCAGATATTGAAGACACCTGGTGCCACACTCTAATTAGCTAACTAACTCAAAACACCTGGAAAAGCCTTTAAATTGTCTCTCTTTTTTTGATTCTGTATGACACACAATCATGGGGAAGACTGCTGACTTGACAACTGTCCAAAACATGACCATTGATACTTTAAAGAAGGAGGGCAAGACACAAAAGGTCATTGCCAAAGAGGTTGGATGTTCCCAGAGCTCTGTGTCCAAGCACATTAATAGAGAGGCGAAGGGAAGACAAAGATGTGGTAGAAAAAAGTGAACAAGCAAGAGGGATAACCGCGCTCTGGAGAGGATTGTCAAACAAAACCGATTCAAAAATGTGGGGGAGATCCACAAAGAGTGGACCGCAGCTGGAGTCAGTGCTTCAAGAACCACCACGCACCGACGTATGCAAGATATGGGCTTCAGCTGTCGCATTCCTTGTGTAAAGCCACTCTTGAATAAGAGACAACGTCAAAAGCGTCTCGCCTGGGCTCAAGACAAAAAGGACTGGACTGCTGCTGAGTGGTCCAAAGTTATGTTTTCAGATGAAAGTGAATTGTGTATCTCCTTGGAAATCAAGGTCCCAGAGTCTGGAGGACGACAGGAGAGGCACAGAATCCATGTTGCCTGAAGTCCAGTGTCAAATTTCCACAATCGGTAATGGTCTGGGGTGCCATGTCATCTGCTGGTGTTGGTCCACTGTGTTTCCTGAGGTCTAGGGTCAATGCAGCAGTCTACCAGGAAGTTTTAGAACACTTTATGCCGCCTGCCGCGGACCAATTTTATGGAGGTGAAGATTTAATTTTCCAACATGACTTGGCACCTGCACACAGTGCCAAATCTACCAGTACTTGGTTTAAGGAGCATGGTATCCCTGTTCTTGATTGGCCTGCAAACTCACCTGACCTTAACCCCATAGAAAACCTATGGGGTAATGTGAAGCGGAAGATGCGAGATGCCAGACCCAACAATGCTGAAGAGCTGAAGGCCACTATTAAAGCAACCTGGGCTCTCATAACACCTGAGGAGTGCAACAGACTGGTCGACTCCATGCCACGCCGTATTGCTGCAGCAATTCAGGCAAAAGGAGCTGCAACTAAGTATTGATTGCCGTACATGCTGAAACTTTCCATGTTCATACTTTTCAGTTGGCCCACATTTCTAAAAAATATTTTTTGGTACTAGTCGTTACTAATATTCTAATTTTCTCAGATACTGAATTTGGGATTTTCAGTAATTGTCAGTACTAATCATCAAAATTTAAAGAAATAAACATTTCAAATACATCACTATGTGTGTAATGAATTGATATATGTAAGTTTCACGTTCTGAATATAATTACTGAAATAAATCACCTTTTTCATGATATTCTAATAATATGAACAGCACGTGTACTTTTACTAAACAAAAATGTCAGATATTTTCGTTATCATTGCAATTTCAACCCAAACGAAAGGAATGCTCTTGTTTTGCCGGACAATGAACTAATCCACAAGCCACATTTTGTATTAAAAAGTTTGTTCATCGGCATTTTATAGTTTCTATGTGTCCTTTATTTCTACTTAAGTTGTTTTTTTTAATCACTATTTGAGATAATATGATAAAAATAAATTATTGTGTGTTGTATAGTAATAAGAAGAATACATTTAAAAAATAATAATAACAACGCTAATAATTATAAGGCATTCCAAAAGGGACAAGCGGTATAAAATGGATGGATGGATGGATGGTATTCCTAAAACTTCAGACACTTTACAATAGCATCCTTTACAATACAAAAATATTGCAAATATGGCACACATTTTGTAGTTTTCATGAAAAAGTCCCTGATTTGGGTTTCTGGAAACAGAATTCACCATTTTGTATAACATTTTATTAGTCCTCCCAAAACATATTGTATAAATTAATGTATTTGGAAAAGACTAATAGTTTTAGCGATATCCCTGTTAGTGCAGTGTTAATCAATCAATCAATCATCATCAATCAATCAAGTCACTAACTTTGAATAAAAGAAAAGCAACAAATATTAAACGCTGGTTTAAAAGGGTTAGTTTTGGTATTATATATGACTGGCAACATTTAAATTGTGCTTTAATTAGGAAGCAAAGCTGCACTCAAACAAAGCGGTTATTGCTTTAATGCTATTTTGTCAGAAAATAAAGTTGAATTTGTCAATAAATACATGCACTGTGTTGCATCATGTACCTCACGAGCTACTGGTTGGAACCTTTCTGCTTTTAAAGGTGATGCATAACATAACAACTTTGGGATAAAGCCTCCCTCTGCAAGCATTTCAATAAAATAATGTTTTTAAACAAAAAGTAAACTAGTTAGAAATCTGACTTTTCCCCTTATACACTGCATAATGGTAGTAGTCGATCCACAGCGATCGTTCCTTATGGATAATGCAATAGTATGGAAGGTTTTAGTACAATATGCGTGTGATGTCTCAAAAGCAAACCTAACTTTCCTGACGTAATATATTTTATCATGCATTGTTGCAAAACAAGACACAATTTAAGTTGGAGTTTGCCCCTTGAGTCACTAATTAATGTGTGTAATAAAACGTCTCTGCTAGATTTTGGACTTGCCAAGACTGGACAGTGTACAAACTGCCCATTAGAAAACACATTTAGGATAGTCCCTGACAAATATTAATGTATCTAGTATATTTAGTAATTTAAATATTTCCAACCCTCCCTGTACTTTGGGACGGAGTGGCGCGGTTGGGAGAGAGGCCATGCCAGCAACCTGGGGGTTCCTGGTTTGATCCCCAGCTTCTACCGACCTAGTCACGTCGGTTGTGTCCTTGAGGCAAGACACGTCACCCTTTCTCCTGATGGGTCGTGGTTAGACCTCATGGCAGCTCCTGCCATGAAGTGGGTGAAGGTGGAAATAGTGTCAAAGCGCTTTGAGTACCTTGAAGGTAGAAAAAGCGCCAAACAAGTATTTGCCATTTACTTATTGTATCAGAATATTCTCATATGCACCAGTGTGTATTAGTTTTCCATCTCCACAAATCTAAACCTGCAGGGGGCACTGAATACTTACATGAATGGAGGATATCAGTTCATTTTAAACACAAGCACAAAATACAATTTCTTGTTGATGAGTTCCTATTGCATTTGAATGAATGAGCCACTTGTTTAAGAGAACTTTTTGCATGTCTTTGGTGATAATAGAAATTATTGTTTTTACTGAGAACGTGGCTCTGGTTGCCCCTTACCATTTATTTAGTAGTGCGTACAAAAACAACAGATATGTACTGCATATGACACAAACAGACAAGAAGAGTCCGCTCGCTGGTTTGGAGAGCAAATATGTCTTTACATAGAACACAAATCACAAGGGAGAATGTAAAGTATGTGCAGAATCTGCGGGGAGAAAAGAATGCCAGAGTGTGCGATATTTGTACAACGCCACAATATAACACAAGTAGGGTTTCAAGTAACATTATTATGCCAGATTTAGGGGTCAGCCAGGGTCACGGTATTCTGTTGTTGCTCCTACGTGTCAACACCGTGAGTAAACAAGCACTAGTGTCACCTCAATCTGAAAGTTCCCCCCTACCCATTGTCATGTGGAGGCCGACGCCAGCGTGCTGTGTGTGAGACGGCTTGAAAGAGCGCCAGCGTAAACACTCCCAGACCACATGTTCTCCCAGGGCAGAGGGACTGGCCTCGCTCCAGTCACATCTGCACACAATCCCTCCGCCTTTAGCCGGCCAAGAAAGGGGGGTAGGGGGATTGGAGAGAAGCATTCCCAGAAGGAAGAACCTGCTTCTTCTTCTTCTTCTTCTGGAACTGTAGTGTCAACTTTGAAAGTCATGGCATCTGGCCGAGATTGTATTATAGAAATCAACATAGGATGATGAGTTGTCTGACCACTGTCTTTACCAGTCTGCTCGTTAGCCAAGCTGCCCATACCGTGGACGGATTGCAGCATAGATCAAGCTTTTGACTCTTGGCCACAATCTGCATCTGGAGCTGCACCACATGCACTTATTTGAGTCATTACTCAACAGATACCCACTCTGCACGCTCATTCTTTAAAAAGAATCAATCTGCTTCACATTATGCCTAAATCTAATTATATATTGGCTAGCACCCGCCTCACGTCCCCACTCCCCCCCCCACCCCCCACCCCTTCGGTTTGCCAGTAAAGTGTGGTTTTCTGCGTGTTTCTAGAGCGAGGTAATTACCGAGCGAGCTCTGCTGACAACACCTGAGGAATGCCGAGCATGCAGCGGCAGCAGGCTGTGTTCTCCCAAAGCCCTCCCCCATCATCACTCTCCCAGCCCACTTCTGCAAACCCTCCACCATACTCAAGAACCTGGCACTAAGTTCCCCATCAAGCAAGCACAGATCAACTTGACATTTTCACAGCAGCTTGGATCGCCGGAGAGCAGCAGGAGTCGTGTTATCAGGGGCATATGTAGTCACTGGGGGGCCCCAAGAGAAACAAAGTCATGGGGGCCCACCCAACATTGTAATTTAGCATGTTGCGTGGGTTCCTTCCAGGTACTCCGGTCTCCTCCCCAAATCCAAAGACATGCACCTGGGGATAAATTGAATGGCAACACTAAAATTGGCCCTAGTGTGTGAATGTGAGTTTGAATGTTGTCTGTCTATCTGTGTTGGCCCTGCGACTTGTCCAGGGTGTACTCCACCTTCTGCAGCTGGGATAGGCTCCAGACACCCCGTAACCGTGAGAGGGACAAGCACTAGAAAATGGATGGATGGATTTTATAAATATAATATTAAAAGGACAGCAGTTGAAAATGGATTGATGGAATGTTATTATGTGCAGACAAATAGCTTTTAGGGCAGGGGTGTTCAAGAGTTTCCGGGCCAAGGACCCCCAAAGTGATGGAGAGAAGGAGCGGGGACCCTCACTTTTATATTTTGCATGAAATTATGATTGTATTTTAAATTAAAATGTCCTAAAGGTACTTTGTTTTTCTGCAATACTAACGATATTCAAATAATAACACTGCGGGCAACTATCCCTAATAGCCAACTGGCAACTAGTGTGCTAATCACTAACTGGAAACTACCATGCATAAATCACCAAAAATGATTCCGGGCATGGCCACCGCTGCTGCTTACTGCTCCCCTCACCTCCCAGGGGTCAACAAGGGGAAGGTTCAAATGCACAGGATAATTTCATCATAACCTAGCGTGTGTGTGACAGTCCATTGGTACTTTAACTTTAACTTTTAAGACTGGCTGGCAATTAGTGCTCTAATCGAAAGCTGACAAGTAGCGCACTCATCGCTAACTGGCAAAATCATGCCAATCGCTAGCTGACAACTACAGCACCAATCACCAATCAAAAATAGAAGATTAAAATAAAATAAAAAAATCGGTCTTAGCCTAGGCCCTGGAGTGGGGGTTGCAGACTGAGGCCAAGGGGAAAAAAAACAAAACAACAACAACTCATAGCCATAGTACACATCCCTCTTCCATGTGTGTAAGAGGGAAACATCAAACATCAAAGAACACAGAGGACATTAAAGACATTAAAGCATTAAACATTAATGTTGTCTTTGTAGCATATTCAACTGAATATGGGTTGAAAAGAATTTGCAAATCATTGTATTCCGTTGGGGCAGCACGGTGTAGAAGGGGTTAGTGCGTCTGCCTCACAATACGAAGGGTCCTGAGTAGTCCTGGGTTCAATCCCGGACTCGGGATCTTTCTGTGTGGGAGTTTGCATGTTCTCCCCCGTGACTGTGTGGGTTCCCTCCGGGTACTCCGGCTTCCCTCCCACCCTCCAAAACATCCACCTGGGATGATTGGCAACACTATATTGGCCCTAGTGTGTGTGAATGTGAGTGTGAATGTTGTCTGTCTATCTGTGTTGGCCCTGCGATGAGGTGGCGACTTGTCCAGGGTGTACCCCGCCTTCCGCCCGATTGTAGCTGAGATAGGCACCAGAAAATGGATGGATGGATGTATTCCGTTTATATTTACATCCAACACAATTTCCCAACTCATATGGAAACGGGGTTTGTATATATAAATAAAAGAAATACTCGAATTTCAGTGAATTCTAGCTATAAATATACTCCTCCCCCCTTCACCACTCCCCAGATCTCCCCACCCACCCCAACCCTGCCCCTACCTTAATCCCCCCCCCCCCCCCCCCCCCCCCCCCCCCCAGCTCCCGAATTTGGAGGTCTCTTAAGGTTGGCAAGTATGCTGTTAGCGCTACTATTGTGGACGTCAGAAGTGTGTGACTGGTGGAAAAAAAGATATCTCGACAGTGGCCGTATTTGAACAAGACAAGTCCCTCTGGAGTCCGACCTGCTGAGCTTGCACCACATCTTACCAGACTCTCGAGTACAATTGTTAACAATTAGTTTACCTTTTGAAACACATTAATACTCAATATTTGTGATTAAAGCTTGCTGTGTTAATCACATACATTCTGTGTCACTGAGATTATGTTGACACATTGGGCATAATTAATACGGTTGTCTTCTCACTTTCTTCTGCACCAGTTAACCAGATGTTAACCAGTTAACATCTGGTTAACTGGTGCAGAACCAACAACCTGGTCCTGAACGTCAACAAGACCAAGGAGATTATCGTCGACTTCAGGAGGCACTGTCCAGCCATGCTCCCACTCTTTATCAACGGCAGAGCAGTGGAGATCGTAAGCAGCACCAAGGGGTGCAGATAACTGACATATGACCTGGTCCCTACAAACTGGAGCCCTTATAAAAGAGCTCAGCAGCGCATGCACTTTTTGCTTCGGATGAAAAGAGCACTGCCCCCTCCCCCATTCTCACCACATTCTACAGAGCCTACTGTCCAACTGCATCTCTGTCTGGACTGGAGCCTGCAGTACCCCAGACTGGAAGTCTCTGCAGAGAGTGGTGAGGACGGCGGAAAAGATCATCAAGACTCCTATTAATATCTCGGAGATCGCAAAAAGCTGCTGCCTGACCAGGGCTCATAAAATCTGCAGAGACTCCTCCCGCACCCAACAAGGACTGTTTTCACTGCTGGACTCTAGAAAGAGGTTCCGCAGCCTCCGTAGCAGAACCTCCAGGTCTGTAACAGCTTTTTCTCTCAGGCCATAAGGACTCTTGAACGCATCATAATAATCTCCTCATTCCCCCCCAAAATGGATTAACCTTGCTGGAATATAAAGACAAATATAACATACATCCATAAACGTGAATGCATATGCAAAAAGTGCAATATATTTATCTGTACAGTAATCTATATATTTGTATCTGCACCTTATTGCTCTTTTATCCTGCACTACATGCAATACATTTTTGTTCTTATCCTTACTGTAAATTTCAAATTTGAATTACAATAAAAAGGAAGTCTAAGTCTTCTCTTCTCCACTCCACTTGGATAACTCTGCTTCATTTTTATAAAAACCTCCCTTAAATTGCTCCAACAAGTATGTCTTTATTTCAATCAAGTCCAACGATTATGATGGATGAAGTGTTTTGAAATGTACATCATGGCTGGCATGGTAGAGCGGCTGGTTTCTGGTCCAAATCCAGCTTCCGCCATACTTGTCACTGTTGTTGTGTCCTTGAGCAAGACACTTTACCCACCTTGCTCCCAACAATGCTCCCAATGATGGGTTTATAGATGTAAAAGCACCTTGAGTCATCTCAGGACATTCAATCGATTGCAATTGGACTGTTTGGTTTGTCGTAGGAGACGTTTCGCCTCACATCTGAGTCGGCTTCATCAGTTCATGCTCATAGACTTATATTGGTCAGATCTAGTACAGCGGCTGGTGCCAAAACCCAAAATATTTATACTCCAAAACCAGGAGGGTGTGCCTCGGCAAGGATAGTTTCGCCCTATTGTAGTAAGAAAAACAACTGTTTTAATGCAACCAAGCAATCCTACTGTCAAAGTCATTGAAGTTTAATTTCCCCTCGTTAGCATTGAGGTACTGTGTGGCAGAACGATCACTGTGGATCGACTACTACCAGTCCAAAATAGAGAAAAAGCGCTGTGTAAATGTAATTTACCTATTTTCCCAGATCAAAACAAACAAGAAAATAAATAACATAGAAGAAAACCGCCCTGTGATGATGTGTTGACTTGTCCAGGGTGCACCATGCCTTCCGCCCGAATGCAGCTGAGATAAGCTCCGGGGACCGCTCGCGACCCCTACAGGGACAAGCGGTAAAAAATGGCTGGATGGAGGGGTGGATAGAAGAAAACCTCATTATTTGTTTTCTATGAGATGTTTCGGGGCCCCTGGAAATCCCGGGGCCTCAGGCGACTGCCTATGCGTGTTATGTTGATGCTGTTCGACCACATCTTGATCTTGAGGTGAGAAATACTTTGGCTCTATAGCACCTTGCACAGGTCTTAGGTCCTCTATAGATGTGTTGTTTATTTTTAAATCTTGGTGTATTTTAGTATACAATAACATATGCACACTTTTTTTTCTACTTGGATATAGCATTCAGTCAAATTTTTCCTGCTTTTAAATAGTCCACAGGAAATTAATGTTAAGTAGCCTCACTAAAACCTAAATGCTGTTGAACTATGAAAGTATGTAAGGTTTTGCAATGTCAACTGCAGTAAAAAGGGTTAAGTGCTGCTATTCACTGCTACTAGTGAATTCTCTACATATATGTTGGCTCGCTCAGGCCTTCTGTAGACTGTGAACCCTTTCCAAAATGTCCTTAAGCTGTTGCGGAACTCTAGGGCCATCTGGCTAAATGCTTGTATCAAAACATAGCATAGATTGAAACAGGGCGAGAGTGGGGGGGTGAGTGAACACGTTTGAGTGACCTCAATGCGGTCTGCAAATGGTGCTGTTGAAAAAGTGCCAATATTCGTCCGTGGAGAATAATTGCCCTGCAGAATAATATTGTTTTTATGCAAATGCATTGCATCACGTTTTGACATTGAGGATGCATGCGAGAGATGCAGTGGTAGAGGACGACAGAGAGACAGAGAGAGACAGAGATGATCAATTCTGCTGAGCCTCGCCCGTCTTTCTCGACGGTCATGATGAAATCTAGATGAAATCCCTGTGCATGTAGATCAACATGCAGGACTGTCCTTCTACTTCTCTTTGCAAAGGTTCAGAGTTGCAGATGCATAATGCAAATCTAAAAAGAATGCTCTGGATGGCTGAATGAACAGTTGTCTGTGTTTATTCATTGGAGGGCTTATCAGTCATGGTACGCAAGACAAGGCAAATCGGTCATGGGAGTTAGTTGCCAAGCAACTTACACTCATACTGTACACAAATCTTTGTGTATACAATATAGCCATGTGATCTGAGATGAGCATGCATTTATTTCTAAGTAGATTGAAAGTTAATTGTGGAAATTTGTAAATAGTCAACTTAACTCTAATAGCATCCATGAGAAGAAATTATAAGGCCAGGATGATTCACAACACCATGAGAGCACTGATTTAATGGTTCATCTTGATATATCATCCTTACATGACTTCACTCGCACACAGTTACGACTATGGCACCAGTGTCAAGGCCGGTTTTAGATTAAAAAATATTTACAGCCTGGCTCCCTCCATGATCATATTGTGTGTGTGTTTTTTATATATATTTTTTCATTGGAAGTTTTTCAGTGTCATCACCCAGTTTATTATGCTTCCACTACTTAAAAAATGCCTTTTTAAAATGTTGTTGCTTCCCTTGACCGTCAGGGTTTCAGTCTAAAGAATGATAAATAATACATTCTCTGCACCTGCTTCTTTGCCTTCAAGCAAAACGTTTGGGAATGTTTTTTTTAATTGTGACAAGCGGATAAACTCTTTAAGTGCATGCCATTTTTTTTTTTTTTATAAAATAAAAAATATATATACATGTATTTAAAGACAGATATCTGTTTTATTAGATATTAGTCCTGTAGTACCTCAACTTAAAAGCTTGAATTGGTCCTGTGACGGAGCTCTTTACTCAAATCACCAGTGACGTGCTGTTAGGGGAGGCAAGTGAGACAGTGCCTCACCTGCCACCAGATGGCTTGACCATGAGATGTTCCAAAACGAAGTAATAAAATAAAATAAGTTTTACTATTTCTCTTTTGGTTTATGCTTTCCATGTGATTTTGGTGTGGTTCCTGTATATTTTGATGATTTTCATGGTCAAAATAGCGGAAATTCCATGTTTCCTGATCAAAGCAATGCAGCAGATGAGAAGTGAGGCAGACACAGGTGGTGCCTCCATGGCTACACACAGTGTGTATTGGCCGTGCGTGCGAGGTGTCCCATGCTTGTTGCCACGTGGAAAAGGCAGATCTTGAGGCAGCAAGTACCTCTGCCCCTAGGTAGGGGGCGATATATTGTCAACTTGCAGTTCAATGCCTCAGCAGTACTCAGACTTGCCACACTGGGAGAAGTGGGGGCGCTCAAGGTAGCAGACACAGGTCTCTCCAGCGGAAGCCAGCATTTTTTTCTTTTCTTTTTTTTTTTAACTGTATTTATAACAAACATGGCATTTTTATTAGAGTAAGCCAGCGTTTGTGGGTGTTTTTTGTCAGATGCAAAAATATAGTTTAATTTCTTGGAATGGTGGCGACTTGTCCAGGGTGTACAGCGCTTCCGCCTGATTGGAGCTGAGATAGGCACCAGCGCCCCTGGTGACCCCAAAGGGAATAAGCGGTAGAAAATGGATGGATGGAAATTGAATTAAGTGAATGTTTCTGCCAATATGGAGGATTATATACTGTATCCAAGATTAAATACTTCACTAAACTGAACTTTAAGACAAAATGAATGCGATCATACGAAGTACGTTTTCCTGGAGGATAGCTATTGCTGCTTGAGATACAAATACAGAAAGTCAATATACACTCACAATACTTGATTTATTTTGTTAAAAGCAAATGGGACAAAAAAGTATTTAATAACAACATTATCAAATAGTTTTTGGACCCATTTGTCATATCATAATATCATTATGATAAAGTTTTTATGAAAACGAATAACCCCCTTTTTTTCCTGTAACTCTAATGTGCAACCTAAATCAACAATGACTAGAGCTGCACATATGGAATTTAAGTTAAAAAAAAGAAGAAGAAAAAAAAGTACCGTATTTCCTTGAATTGCCGCTAGGGCGCTAATTAATTTAAAACCACTTATCACTCCTGCGTTTACCAAAGGCATGCGATAAAAGTAAGCATGCGCTAATTATTTTAAAACCTCTTCTCACTCGGGCACTTACCAAAGTTATGCAGTAAAAAATTGAGTGTGATGTAAGCTTAGACCTTAAGTCCTACTGAATACTGTAGCTCTTAATCTTCTTCCTTTTATGCGATTTCAAATTACCGGTATTAAAATCAGCCTCCTCCATTTTGAAAATGATGACAGGGGAAGTGTCACTCGTGACATCACAAGTTTTACCAGGCGGTAATACTAAGCATGCGCTAATTATTTTGGGAAGCGAGTTTGACTTGGCAGTAATTCAAGGCAGGCGCATACTATATGCCCTGCGGAAATTCAAGGAAATACGGTATGTGTGCCTCACCTGGTATTTAGTTCACTGCACGTCACTGCAAATCACATGTATCTCAAGTCAAAGTCTTACATTGAAACTAATTGAAATCTATTTCACGGTTTTTGGACCCCCAAAACAGCACAATTTTACATGAAACATGCCTTCTGAAAAAATGTAAAAAAAGTTATATAAGAAATATTGCATAAAAACAATAAAATAAAATGTACTACAAACAACTACAGTATTTCTGTAATTTGATGTAATAATAATGTACAACATTTGCCTTGAAGAGTGGAGTTCTACGCTATCTCCTTTCAGCTGCTGTTCTATCAAACACATCATGAGCAGCTTTTTCCTATTTTCAAGGAGAAATGTCCGCTATTTAGTGATTATTTTACCATTCATAGCTGGCCCTAGACTAATTTTGCTTCAGTATGCAGTGATATGCTCAAATTGCTTTGCTAAGTTGGCGACACTCACACACACTCACTTTTGTGACTGCTGGCATTTGTTTACTTACTAAATGCACGACGCAAGACAGAAACATTCAATGTACCGCGTAGGAAATTAAAATTAAGTTTTGTTGCACTCAAAATGTATAGCGCCACATCTATTCGTCTATTCCAAATGTATTCATTTCCACAGTATTAGTTGTTTTGGAAGGACGAATAAAAACGTTACATAGTATGGTGAACTATTCCGTTTTCAAGCACTGAAATCAGTGGCTTTTTCCACAAAAACTACAAAGTGTGTAATTTGTTTGTAATATTTTTTGGATTATACATGGTGTAAAAGTGACAATAACAGCAGTAAAATTTTAACATTTGATGTGGGGTGTAATAAACAAACCCAAACTTGAGTTAGAATGGCTCTCAAATGGTTTTGAGGTACTAAAGGTTTCCAAAAACATAAGTTTAAACAGTGTTCCTCAAAGTGTATCTCAAAGTCTATCCCCAAATCTACTCAACACACCCTAATGCATTTATTTATTTATTTACCAAACACGACCCACCACTGGCCCGCCCGAGGGGTTTAATGACCTTTTTGCAATTCAGATGTGCAGTTTATGATCTCATGGCAAAGTAATATACTGTATATGCTGTCAGTGGCTGAAGAATGAGTCAGTTACAGTAAAAGAAGTAAAACCATTTCGGATCTACATATGTGCATGAATCATAAGGAAATTGGATTTTCCACACGTGTTGACAATAATATGAGACTCAAAAAAGCTCCATATTGGGCTAAACGCTGTTTAGTTGGTCAGTACAGGCAGCAGCATAGTTCCCATTAGGATGCAACAGTCTCTTGCAATAAGTGAGAATGCTATTATTTTATTTTAATTTTTTTTTTAATTGACTCTGTGATCCTTTGCCTTGGAAAAATGTGAAAACAATGGTGTTGGGGGTAATAAATTTCAGTAACTAAGTTGATTGTTTTTTTTGCTTTTTTTTTTTTGCTGAAATGCAAAATACAGTAATGCAAGTTACAATGCATTTGAATCTTGTGGTGACCAAACAAAAACTAATTTCATTAACTAAACCCACGTACATTAGTGGGTTTAATTGTCCTTTGTGTTTCTGTTTAAATGTATCATTGGCTGGTCTTTCTTGACTGTTCATGCACCTTTGGAGGACATGACATCCAGCATTATATCAGTGTGGAGCCACTCTCCTAAACTAACAATCACCTGTAATAAAAGCGAATAAAGGAATTAGCTTAAGTATTGGACTGCTATTGTTACATATTATTACCATAAATATATTTTAAAATGTACAGTTAAAAGAGACCTACTATGCATAACCAACTTTTCTTATGTCTCGGTAAATGTTATTCTTTATTTGGGATCCGCATAAGTCCTGAAATGTGAAATCAAACCTTGGAGGCATGGTGTAGATATTTATAAAACAATCTCGCCGTTTTCATGCTTCCTCATTTGTGACATTTTTCTCTATTGTGATGTCAGCGGATAATATTTTACCCAAAGAGCTTTGCGCAAGTCCGCCAATGCAATCAGACACCGCAGTCTATAAGTTCCTTATTTTTCTTTATCCTCTTGTTGAGGGGCAAACCAGCATGCACATGCAATTTCTTCTGTTGCCATTTCTAATACAAAGAAGCAAATAGTCCTAATTTATATCCATATGGAAGCACTAAAAACTGACTCCCAATAAAATACTGTTTTGAACCCCAATTTAGCCAGGTACTGCCCTGACTCGCTCAATACTAATTTATATTGAATTTGCCATATACATGCTACTTATTAGCATCAAAGATTTAACATGACAATTTCAACACCTACGAATTTAGTAATGAAAACTACAGCTCACATGCATGTTACAATTAAACAGCAAGTGTGCAGTAAGTACAATACTTACAGTACAAACACGTTGTAGGACGCAACATAAGACTAGACTGGCACATTTAGCTCCATGGCAAAGACCACATTCTAGCTAAGCAACAAAAAACGTAGTCTTTATACATTACTGACATTAAATGTCTTGGAATTGCAACTGGATGTAAAGTCCACTACATATCGTAATTTCCGGGCTTTAGGATCCACCTATTCATAAAAAAAAAATAATTTCCCCTGGGGGATTAATAAAGTATTTCTGATTCTGATTCTGTTAAGCCGCATTTACCTAAATTTTGGACAAATTTTATTTTGTACATGTATTGGCCACACACATTAGACGCAGTTGTAAACATTGAAATATGAACAATTTAAACAAATGCTTGAGTTCATTCATAAATTTAACAAAAGACAGTGTCTGTAACAATACACACAAGAACCTACGAGAGCACTGTCTTGTCCTCCTCTGGGCTTTCGAGGCCTGTTAGTGGTTAGTGGATTTTCATTCAACTCTTTGTTTTTTCGATGGTCAGGTCAATTGTCTTTGACGTCGTGTGCATATTTTGGCGTTGTTGTGGCCATGATGAGGGTGAGTCCATAACATGCTGAATGGCTGACTGAATGATTGTGTGAGTGTGTTTTATTTAATGTGAATAATTTTATTAGTCCACTATTAACCATTTGACGATTTCATTGGTATTATGCAATCAAGATAAATTTATTGGCGTCATGTGAGGCTTGTGAACCTGGAAAAATCCATACATAACCCGCAGCAATATATGAAGCGCAGGGTTCAAAGTTTGGGTAAAAGTAATGGTTTATACACCTGAAATTATAGTAATACTTGCAAATGAGACTGTAATAAGAAGAAAATTTGACAGCACTGTGGTCATATTCAGCTTATAAAAATATTACATTGTATTATTAACAGGGCTGTCAAAGTTAACCTGACAATAACGACTTACCAAAAGTTCCTTTTACGGCGCTATTTTTTTAAACGTGCTATTAACCCCTATGCATCCTGACTCTTTTTTGAATTATGGTCCATTCCGTAGCATTAAAGATTTTATCTTGCTGATTGTATTGTCATCCAGGAGGAGCTCAAAGTAAAGCCGCTGCTGCTCCACATCGAGAGGAGCCAGATGAGGTGGTTCGGGCATCTGTTTAGGATTCCACCCGAATGCCTCCCAAGGGAGGTGTTTAGGGCACGTCCAACCGGTAGGAGGCCACGGGGAAGACCCAGGAAACGTTAGGAAGAATATGTCGCCCGGCTGGCCTGGAAACGCCTCGGGATCCCCCGGGAAGAGCTGGACGAAGTGGCTGGGAAGAGGAAAGTCTGGGCTTCCCTGCTTAGGCTGCTGCCCCAGCGACCCGACATCGGATAAGCGGAAGAAGCTGGATGGATGGATGGATGGATGATTGTATAGTACCATACTGTATGTCCAGGCAAGAAATCTGCGTTCTAAGAACTCTGGCTTATTAGTGATTCCCAGAGCCCAAAAAGAGTCTGCGGGGTATAAAGTGTTTTCTATTCGGACTCCAGTACTCTGGAATGCCCTCCCGATAACAGTTACAAATGGTGCCTCAGTAGAATCATTTAATTCCCGTCTTAAAACTCATTTGTATACGCTAGTCTTTAAAAATACAGACCAGTAGATCTGCCGTCTTTTTTCTGCTATACCCCCCTCTCCTGCATGGAGAGGTTATCAGGTGACCACAGATAAGGCGGAAGCTGTTCAAAGTCAGGACCCGCACTGGACCACTCATCTGTGCATCAGTTGGGGACGTCTCTGCGCTGCTGACTTGTGTCCACTCAAGATGATCGCCTGCTGGTCCCACTATGTACTGGACTCTCACACTATTAACTAGATCCACTCGACGTCCATTGCACCGGTAGCCCAGAGGGGGTTACCTAAATCAGCGGTCCCTCTCAAGGTTTCTCATTGGGTTCAGTTTTTTCTTGCCCTGATGTGGGATCTGTACAAGCATTGTGGCTTGTACAGCCTTTTAGACACTTGTGATTTATTTAGGGCTATACAAATGAACTTTGATTGATGGAATGGCGTTCAGTTACAATTGAACCACAAGCTTGAAAATAGCGGGGTTAAAATGCATAAAGAAAAGGTCCAAAGCCATGGCAAGTCGTTCACCCGTCAAGACAATACCATTTTATCTTCGATTGCAGTGAGACAACATAACTGAAGCGAAAGCATGTTGGCATGCTTTGCCGCTTGCAGAGCGGGAGAAGCTTTACTTCCTTGTTTAGATTACGGTTGAGTGCATTGCATAAAATGTAGATTGTTACACTAACTGCATCACTAAGATAGAAAATAAACTAAGCAGAAAAGAAAGACGGTAAGCAAGAACTGTAGAATAATCTTTTATTATTCAAAACATGTCAAGACACCTCTTATCATACAAATCACATACTTTTTCGGCTTCACAATAACAGCGCTATGTCGGGAGTCTCCCGGAAAATCCGGGAGGGTTGGCAAGTATGGCTATGTGTCAAATTTGGTCCAACTACAATGGCAAAATTGAAAATCCTCTTACATCACGATCCATCCTGATTTGTCAAAGATGTTTTGTAATGTAATCTGTGATATTTCTACATAAATCAATGTTTTCTAGCAGATTGAAATAAGTGTATATTGTTTTATAAGCTGTTCTCATTGATATTCTGCAATTACAGAATGTTTAGCAGCATGAATATTACATTTTAATAATAAATACAGAAGGTTAGCCCTTTGAGACACTCGTGATTTAGGGCTATATAAGTAAACATTGATTGATTGATTGATTGATAGAATACTGTTATGCAGGGATAAATTGTACGACATGTAATGAATATCAGAAGTATTAATTCAGGTATAGATGGATAGATAGAGAAATAGATGACATTACCAGAAACTTTTTGACAATCAAACAATGATCGTAGAAATTCCCATTTTGTGTTATTAATGTGAGAATCTAGTATCAAGTGATGTGCGGATAGACACTGAAATATCAATACCGCCAATTCCAGATATGTATGCTGTTCATCGATTCAAAAAACGAAATATCAATACTTTTGATACTTAAATTATTTGAAATAATATGTATAATTAATAGGAACACAATGTAAACAATTTTAACTAAACTTGTGAATAAGGCAATGTGTCAATGTTGGATGCTTTTGTTGAGTGTTATTTACTTTTTCTGTATTTTCACGTTAACATGTTAATTTAACCAAATTGTGAAATATTTTTATTTTTTTTTAGTATTTTTGCTTTTATCATTTTACTATTTCCCTTTTTTCTCAGTTTTTTCTGCTATATTAGCTTGGCTATATTGTTATTCACACCACTACATCAATATACTTCAGTTAGAATTTTTTTTGAAACGATTTATTCTTTTATTTATGCTATGAGACAGATTACTACTTGAAATACACAACTTTTTGAAATCCAGCAGACATATATTGAGTATATTTGTACAAAGTATCGGTATGGGATCGGTATTGCCGATACCATACTGAATTTTATTCTGTATCAGACTGGAAAGCAAATGGTATCGCACATTGTGGTATCTAAAAATTGCGTAGCTCCTCCTCTGAATGCAAGTGCTCCTACAGCAGGTATACAAATTCTGTGTTCCTACAATATGATTAAAATGTGATTAAACACATGTTTATCTATATTTTGTGAACTGTTTAGAGAAGTGTAATGTTAAAAAATATTTTATCAAAGCAAATTAATTCTCCAGTCACAGTGTATTAAAAAATTGAAAATGATCTTACACTTAATAATTATTAAACATTATATCTATCTGCAATTAATCGCAATTAATGTTTGAGTAAACCAGTGGTTCTCAAATGGGGGTACGTGAGATTTTTTTAAAATATTCTAAAAATATCTCCAGCCCATCCATTTTCTACCGCTTATTCCCGTTGGTGCCTATCCCAGCTACAATCGGGCGGAAGGCGGTGTACACCCTGGACAAGTTGCCACCTCATCGGGGTCTAAAAATAGCAACAATTCAAAAATCCCTTGTAAATTTATTTGTCGAATAATACTTCAAGAAAATATGAATGTAAGTTCATAAACTGTGAAAAGAAATGCAACAATGCAATATACAGTGTTGACAGCTAGATTTTTGTTAACATGTTCCATAAATATTGATGTTAAAGGTTTCTTTTTTTTGTGAAGAAATGTATAGAATCAAGTTCATGAATCAGATGGATCTCTATTACAATCACCAAAGAGGGCACTTTAAGTTGATGATTACTTCTATGTGTAGAAATATCTATTTATAATTTAATCACTTGTTTATTTTTCAACAAGTTTTTAGTTATTTGTATATCTTTTTTTCCAAATAGTTCAAGAAAGACCACTACAAATGAGCAATAGTTTGCACTGTTATACAATGTATTAAATCAGAAACGGATGACATAGTGCTGTATTTTACTTCTTTATCTCTTTTTTTCAACCAAAAATGCTTTGCTCTGATTAGGGGGTACAATTTAAAAAAAAATCACAGTTGGTATATTACTGAAAAAAGGTCGAGAACCACTGGAGTAAACTATCGAACAAACTGCCATTAATTGTGATTAAATATTATAATAATTTCACAGCCGTTAATAAATATTTAACATTTATTGTATTACCACATAAATGTACATAAGATTGGTACTGTTCACGTCGATTCTCAGGCACAAGAAACTGGCACCGTATCGGTTCAAATCAATGTGAATAGTACTTATCCCCAATTGCGGCTGTCAGGAACGGGTTTAATTGGATTTGTTTCCTATTTGAAAAACGGCTTCGGTTTGACAATGGATCTTTTGGAACGGATACCAGGGTAAGACTACAGTTAATGTGAAACAAAATCAATTCCATACGATACGGTATAGTAAACCTTATCATTTTCACTTTCATCATAAAGTAATGACTAGGTCGGGGGAGGGAGGGCAATGTTTGCTAGGGTCTCCTTCCTGCGCGCGCACCTCCCAGAGAGATCCCATCCGTGCATGTAGAAGGAGACCCTCCGACCGCCGGCAAAAGAGGCGACTCCAATCACTCACTTTCCCCGGCTGACGTCAGCTGCCCGCCCGCCCGCCTGCCTGGACTCTCCCCCCCACCCACCCCTCCCTCTCCGCACTCGGCGCCGCGTCAAAATGCTGCTCTCTGTGCCGCCAAGGACCGGAGGAGTAAACGCGTACAACAGCTACCAGGGCAAAAGCGTCAAGAAGGTAAACTTCAGTTGCTCTCGCACATTCGATAAGAAGGATAATAAATTATCTCTCGGAAGAGCTTGTTTGTTCCGAGCTCGGCGCCAGTTCGGGGCCGCTTTAAGCTGCAGTGTCCTTGAGAGAAGTGGACCACAGACGAGCGGTGAAATTCTCACGCTGCTTCTCTTCATAATTTTATTGAATTATTATTAATATTGGTTTACGAACTAACATGGAGCTGTTTGGTTCTTCTTGGTTGTGGTCGCTTTATTCCCCCCCCCCCTCCCCTTCATTTACTTGTGGAGCTCAAAGGCAATCCCACAAGGATCATCTTCCATTTATATTCAATACATTGGAACATTTTCACTTGGGGGATGTTTTCATTGAATTTATCGCAAGTTGGCAAAGTTTTTTCTCTGCTCTTTTGCGCCTAGCCACAAATTGCCCCACCCCTTCAATCCCACTATTAATGACCCAGAGAGAAAGAGAGAGAGATTGAGCTCTTTAAGAGACTAAACTTGTAAACATTAGTCATTTTCAATAATGTGGGCATGCTTGATTGCAGTGCAACTTGATCAGAGATGGAACACAATCGATTGCTGAAATTCATGGTTGACATTGTAATCAATATTCAAAGGTTCCATTTTACTGGATCTCCTTCCATTGTGGTATATTCGGACTTGAAGAAGGCATATATGTATATGATTGGTAGAGCCGTTTAATATTTGCATACACTCTTATGGCTTTTGAACAATGCTGACCCAGTGTGTGTTATATTTCCATTAAGGCTTTTGAACAATGCTGACCCAGTCTGTGTTATATTTCCATTCCTGCCTCACGGCTGGCTAATATACAGATTGCTCACATTTAATGGCTTGGAATTCCAGGAATCCTGGATTTGTGTTTTATTTCAAAAGTGAGGTTCTGCAAACGTCGTCTTGGAATGAAGACATGCACCACTTCATGTTGACACATTTGACATTGTTGGAACGCCAAAGTGGCACAGAGGCAGGCCTTGTAAAGCCAGCTTCAAGTGCTAAGTCCTGGTTTGTATCTATGACTGCGACGAGAGGGCGGAGACGAGAAAAGGATTAAAAGATTTCTCCCCCTTTTCCTCTGCTTTCTATTAACATCCTCTCTCTCTCCCTCTGTGCCTTTCGCATACGCTGATTTCTTCGAAGTCCAGTCCACGGCTGTAGTCAAGTTCACACATGTTCTGTTCTCTTCAGTATGCAGGAAGACTGTTTAAAAGATAACTATTGGAGCTACTTTGCTGTTTTTCATACAACAGGAGTCACTCACATTTGAAACGCTGGAAGCCAAGTTTTTGATGTTCAAAACCGAGCAAAAGATTAAGTCGCTTGCAGAATGATCTTCTTCATCATGCCTTTAAAGCTTTTTTTGGCTAAAGAGGTAGGACTTTTGTTCATTGTGGAATGAAACAGCAGACCAGCACTGAATGTATTGTTATGAACTGTTTGAAATATTGTTCTACTGACACTAAAACATGATCAATTCTGCTTGTCATTGCTAATGTAGTTCAACAAACCAGGGCTGCAACAATCAATCAATTGAAATAATACGAAAAAAGCTTCAATTTTAATTCTGTTTGTTCGATCAATTGTTTGAGTGCAACTAATAAATAATTATACAATCTAAAAAGCACAGCCTACCTGGAACTTTAAAATTGTGGCCCCTGCAAAGAGCGCACATGAACATGGTGGTGTGTGGGTGTCATGATCTGTGTGGCTGTGAAAAACAATTTAAATAAAATATTTATTAGGATACTTTTGATGTTGATAATATAAATTTATTAGAAAAAAGAATGAAAGTTATTGCATGGTTTATCCAAACCATTTTCCCTCAAATTTGCATTGAGCTTATTAAGTGTGTTTTATTCAATTGTTCGATAAATACTCAAAAACTATGATAATTGATAGCTGCATCCCTATAACAAACTATTACCATGCTTGAAAGTTCCATCCATCCATCCATTTTCTACCGCTTATTCCCTTTCGGGGTCGCGGGGGGCGCTGGCGCCTATCTCAGCTACAATCGGGCGGAAGGCGGGGTACACCCTGGACAAGTCGCCACCTCATCGCTGGGCCAACACAGATAGACAGACAACATTCACACTCACATTCACACACTAGGGCCAATTTAGTGTTGCCAATCAACCTATCCCCAGGTGCATGTCTTTGGAAGTGGGAGGAAGCCGGAGTACCCGGAGGGAACCCACGCATTCACGGGGAGAACATGCAAACTCCACACAGAAAGATCCCGAGCCTGGATTTGAACCCAGGACTGCAGGACCTTCGTAATGTGAGGCAGACGCACAATTTATTTGACTAATACTTACTATAGGGTTTGTTAATTTTTTTGACCCTGTGGCTCAACTTTTCCACTACAGAGGGGCCCAAGGCCCACTCAAATATTAACACTGAATTAATAATCTTACTCTTTCAATAATTAGATCTAACCTACTTACAGTTTATAACCTTGTCAAGTGATATCAAACCATGTTTTAATCACAAATATTGTTATTTAATTTACACATAAACCTCAGGCTTAGGTCAGGCTGATTAGAAAAAAAAAACTAACCGAATGTACTGCATAAAAAGGGAGTCATAAATAACTAACGACAAATACATACGTAATTTTTGTGCTAAAATAAAGAAACTAAATAATAATTCATATGTTCATTAACTAAACTGTCATCATTTCTGTGCTTAAGAAACTGTATAGGTTCTCAGTTCTCTGTGAAGCACTGAGTGTTTAGAAAAAAATATAAATCTAATCCATTATAATTATTTTTCTCAAATGACCTAAGCTCCAAACTTACGGCGCTGACGGCCCAGTCCTTTGGTTAAAAAACATTGACTTAGTACAATGTAGAGATCTATATATAAAATATTGCCCCAATGAAAATTATATTCATTTTTTTTACCCTCTTGTTTATGGTTGCTATGGTTCTTAGAATTGAGCATAATATCTACAGGTGGACCTCGTTTTACGACGTTTCGTAGTTAAAAATGCACTCTATGAATTATTAATACTGCACAAAAAAAATAAAACTAGTTACAATATGTATTATAGTACATCATAAAAATGGATACAGTACAATATAACTATCAATTGTTTATATCGTAATTTTAACATCTGGTAATGTAACTGCACAAACACTTTTACTTAGCAGTAGCGTTTTTACGTTACGGAAAGCACAATGAAAGCTAAGCCAACAAATTAACTTCAATTCACTTACGATTTGGGTGCTCTGATTTGATTATTAAACAATAATAACCAATATCAATGCATATTTTTTTTTGTCTTAAAAAAAGTATATTTCTGAGCATTCAGTTAAGAAAAATATTACTTAGGATCCTAAAATACAAAACATGAAGTTGAAAGTAAAACTGTTGAACACAAAAAAAAAAAAAAAAAAAGGCTATAAGCACAAACGCTATCACTAGCTTGGCGGGCAACTCACCACATATAGGACATTTGCCGACCGGACAAAGACTAGAGAGCAAACTGAGAACTACCGTTAAATAGACAGACTAATTAGGCAACTCAATACACCTGGACTAGACAAAAGAGGAAGGAGAGGGCTGATTTGAGGAAACTAAGGTCATGGCAAAGAACAGGTGCAACTCAGGATACAAACAAGCACATGGGGAACAAAACACATGACAACCATAAACAGACCATGACAAAAAAATTATAAAATATCAGACAGATCGAGCTAACACAATTACCACAAAAAAGCTGCTCTTATTACTGAGAGTGTCTTTCTTTTGTCTTTCTAAAGTGTCTTTAGACTAAATAGTTTGTTTAAAATCTCTGTTTTCACAGACATTGGTATAAAAATAACTTTTGTATTCTCTTCAAACCAAATCTGAATTGACTGTGAATGCGTTGATGTATACTTGTTTTTTTCTGTGTTTTTCTACAAAAGGCAAAGCAATTTACAAGTTTAGTACCAAACAAATGATTCAGAAATAAAGGATACATACTTCAAACAAAACCCTTTGCAAGTAACTTATTTTACCCAATATCACAAGCTTTTTCTAAAGAGTTTTTTTTAGATTTAATACTGTAGAGAACTGTAAGTTACGTTTAGTGTTGGAGTTTGTGACGTCCGACTCTTTTAAAGCCCAGTGTGTGTGTGTGTGTGTGTGTGTGTGTTGACATGAGTGAGAGAGGACTATTGAGTTCAGATATAAAAGACATAAGTGTTGTTGCTGTGGTTGCTTCGGCATGGTTACCAGGGCTGGGTAAAATAATCAATTCATTCGATTCTGGATCGACATCCTTTACATTTTGCAACATTAAATTACAAGGTATAATAACAATTGCACCCGTGCCGCCCGGTAACATTTTGTGGGAAGCACCAACCATATCACATTGACTATGATAATGTCAGCTGCAAAATTAAGTTGTACAGGGCAAAACAAAAAAAAGTGAGGGATTTACCAGCACAACAATATCATACGATTCTCAGTGAACCATGAAAGTATAGAGTAATAGAATGCATCACAACTTTTGTCGGCAAAGATGTCATCCGCACTTGCCAGCTTCAAGCAGCTTGTGCTTAAAGTAAACCATGCATTGTACGTTATGATCATGTAATGTAAACATCTGACTGAAACTGTTAATATTATTATTGACTGTATTTGTAACTCAGAGTCTTCTACTGTAAGATAACCACTGAAGAAAGGGCGGCAGCTGTACTAGGGAGGTACATTTGTTTACATCGTTATCTCTGCACGCAGCACTGTCGTCAAGTGCGCTACAAAAAACCAAGTGCACACTTCTGGTCTTCACAATATAATTGCTGTTACTTCCTGTCTGACTATGGTAACAAAACAAGAGTCCCAGAAGAATAACTTACATATTTGTTATCATGCACTTGAAGAAACAATGCCTTAATGCAATTTGTAATAATGTAATGTTGACATACAAGTACATTTTCCCTTGCAATTCCAGTTTAATCTGTGTTCATTGGTTATGGAAAAGAGGAAAAAGTATGTACATTTGTATTTTGTAACATATTTGATACATTTTCAATATTTGGGTGTAGATCAAATTTATTTAGAAACAAAATGTAATCGATTTACGAAATGCGGCATGATACCAATCCCTAGTGATTACAACTGACAGTTGGCCTGTTTTGCAACAAAGCAATTGTTGATCAACACCTTAACGTCACGGGACACAATTTGACGCTACAATACAGCACAGTCTCTCCCTTTAAACTTCCAGGTGCTGCGTTTGTGTTTGTAAGATTTTGTTGTCATGGAAAATAATAGATTTTTGAACATTCGTTAATTAGTATTAATCATCACATGCCGCATCGGATTGCATGAAATAATCAATGTTTCGTCACAGCCCTACTAGTTACATGTGCGTGACAAAAAATAGCTAATAATAAGGTAGCTAAAAAATAGCGTCCCGAATAACAGCATTATATCATAACAGCCTTAATTTACAACACGAATAAATCCAACTTTGTTTTTCACTAATTAATGCTTAATTTGTGTACCCTGCAGATGTAAAGACATGATTTGCCTCCAATCTTTTCTTCTCTATATACCCTAAGTGTCAAGTGTCAAATTAAGTTAACTTGTAGCGAACAGTAAGATCTTGGTAATGATTAATGTTATAAATACTTAATAAATATATGTTTCTTAAGAGTGTAAAAATCCACTCTATTTCATTTAAACATTTTTTTCATGATCGCTTCTATATTTTTCTCTAAACCTTTCAAACTGCGCCCAAATCTGCTCTGATTCAGGTAAATAAACAGTAGCCTAATAGGAGCCTAGACTATCGCTTGAAACCCATGTGATTGCAACCCAGTTATAGGTATGTATTCCATCACATAGTTTAGGTTTTTGCTCGTATCTGCTTTTAGCTGCAGGAAGATTTAAGCCTCTTTTGTGCTCAGATAGTTTGCGCCCTGCTTGCTATACAACAGCCATCTTGCCTTAGTTGACCACCACTGGAATTCACTTTTGGGAAGAAGTCACATGACGAAATATAAACAAAACCCCATGTGTGGACAAGGAAACTAAAGCTATTGAAGCAAATTCAATTTCTTTATTAACTAGCACTAATACAATCCAGTGAAAAGATTCAACAGAGCTGCCATAACTGCCCGCAAACTGCAAGTCTGAGCTAACAAACACAGCTAAGCTAATGCTGCTCTGTCTGGGCGCTAATGTCACACGTCAATTAGCAACAGGCACCGCCTTTTAAATGCACATACACACACTCTCGCCTCATGAAACATCTCAACTGCATATGCCAGATCTTTTTTTTTAAAGCACCACAATAATTACATCCCACAGTAATGAATTACATTTATTAAAGAGTAAATCCATTCGTGATTAAATTAATATTTTTCGCTTTTATAATTACTTTTTATAAAGGTAATTTTCCAAACACTGCTAATAACACAGTCACGTGTTGCAAGACTGAGACAGGACAGCGTCATGATTGTTTTTTTTAACCTTAACTTTTATTATGTCTCCCAAGCATGAGGTAGACTTTTCAGCTCTTATTCTGGATCTCATTAGACTGTGCAAATTGACTTAAAGTTGTGTCGGATGAATTGATGTTTCCATTGGAACTAAAACTTAACTTTCTGGATGAAGATGGTCCAAATATTCTTATTGTCAGTTACCGGTAGACTAAAGGTTTGGCCGTGGATGTGATCATGCTCTTACATCTTGTCGTACTTATGCTCTTCCAAATCACCTTTTTAGTCGCTGCATGCACATTCTCTGTCTCTGTACGCCATTTAATGTGTTGGAATGTAAGTATGAAACACAGTGCTTGTCCCTTTACTGTTATGGGAATGGCAAGCTTGGCCTGCATTTTTACCCCTATATCATTTTATATGACAGTTTTTAGTGTGTGTGTGTGTGTGTGTGTGTGTGTGTGTGTGTGTGTGTGTGTGTGTGTGTGTGTGTGTGTGTGTGTGTGTGCGTGTGTGTGTGTGTGCAACGAGAGGTCTCTTGTACTCGCTAAAAACGCCTCCAGGAATTTACGGTTGACAGCTTTATTCGTAATCTTAAAGCCAACACGCTCACCCCCAAAAAAGCTGCAAACAGCACAGAAACGGAAACACCAACATTTGTGTATTGTGACAGAATGCAAGGAATGCTTTGAGATGACAATGCGTTGCCGGTGAAGATAGAGTGAAGTGATATGTGGGGGGTAGAAAACGTGGGTCAGGCTTTGGTCTCACACAAACACAAATAAACAATGACTCACTAAACTCACACTCAGTACAATTTCAGTTTTACATTACATCTCATTGGTCGTCGGTTTGGATGTGACTCACTGATGTCCTTGTCTCACAAGGAGAGCACTTTTAATGAGACACTAGTGTCTTACTGCAAAGCACATGAGAGGGATTAGCACTAACAAGCAGATCCCTATTAGACAGGCGTCACTAGGCAGACATTAGATTGTATCTTGGCGGGCCTGTGCAGGTGCATCACTCCTGATAGTCAGTGTGAACGCGAGAGAAAGCACAGGAAGGAGCTGTGATTGTGGGAAAACAAACATCACATCCTTGATGCTAAAGAAGCGAGAGGGAGATTGCAGCGACGGGCTGACAAAAATGCGATGTGTGATTTTCACAGGCCGGTCATAAAAAAAGACCAAATTACCAATTAACAATTTAGAAAACAGAAGCAAAATAGCTGGTGTTGCTTCTTATGTCTGATCTGCCTGTAAGGATGTTACTATTAACAATATGAATATGAGATACAGGGTTAGCTATATATGGCCTTTAGGAAATATCTGGCCCTTAGCTTATCCCTGCCTGGCTTGTGTAAGGTTAAACAAAATGGCAAAATAAAGTTTAGATAAGTTAACCTCATGTTGGGAAATAAAATCGACAAAATTTCTATTTATATTTCTACCATTTTTAAATATTTGATGAATGAATTGGCGCCACATCCTAGCAACGTTCAATTGGAATTTTAACTGGACCTACTGGCAATACAATAAAATTCATTGCAACTCCGAGAATTTTTGTATAACCAAGTAACAGGAAGAATGCACTTTACAAACACTGAACTCAAACACAAGTTCCCCCTTATTTAATGCTTCGATAGAGCATTGTGCGAAATTAAGTATTTTTCCACCATTTCCCGTCATTTTAAAGTTATTGTTACAAAGGCGCATTGCGACTGTTGGCAATACCTCAAGATGCAGAGGCGATATGCAGATGAAAGGTCCTCTTATTAGGGAAGAATCAGAAAGCACTAATGTGGCTACAGCTCCTTATTGTCATTGCACAAGTACAACGAATTATAATTTTCACCACAAACCCGTCCAAGTTTCGACAAACAAACATTGTACAGGCAGACAGAAAAGGAACGGTGATGGTTAACCACTTAACGGAACCCTATA
The DNA here is from genome assembly GCF_033978795.1 of Nerophis ophidion. Lineage (NCBI taxonomy): Eukaryota > Metazoa > Chordata > Actinopteri > Syngnathiformes > Syngnathidae > Nerophis > Nerophis ophidion. Next base: position 30,328,788 of record NC_084616.1, on the reverse strand, counting down.
AAAGGTGGGGGGGAAGGTACACGCTGGGGAAAGATGAGTAAAAAAAGTAAATCTCAGGCTGGGCTCCTATTGGTGGAGGGGGCACAGACTGGGGGCGAGAAAAAAACTTGACAGCCAATAAGCACACATAACATTTCACATAAAAACCAAAAGATTTGCAACAATAGGGGAGGGTCAGGCATCCGTCCCGAAACAGCCAGCCACGAGGGCGCTTCTCTGTTGTCCATCATACCACATGGGGGGAAGAGGTGGCAAAGGTTTGGGGTGGGGGTGCATATGCCCATCACATTAGGAACATTCAACAACAAACCGGCCTAAGTCGTCGCTGGCAAATTAATACTCCAGATTGGCAATCATGGACAAGTGCGCCTCCTAATTACCAACCAGAAAGAGGTGAAGAGAACTGTGTTCAGATGCAGAGGTAAAGACACTGCAAGACTAACCCAAAACAGGAAGTGAAACAAAAATAAGAGCGCTGGACAGGAAGAAATCAAAATACAAAACCAGACTGTTATACTACATCAAATTAAAATTCTGTTTTTCAGAAGACTCGTTTATTCTTAATTGTGGATAAAAAATATTAGGTATAATTCAAATTAAATGTGTTAAGAAGGTACAACAAACTCAAGCTGATACCGATACCTTCCTGTTTCTCAAGACCAATACCAATAAAACAAAGGTTCATTTGAAAAAATGTACCTGTAGATTTGTCCTGACAAAAGCAAGAATTTTAAAAAATGGTAAAGTTGTTCAGCACCATTCTTTCTTTCCATGGTGATGTCACATATGGGTAATCTCACTTCATTGGAGTTTTTTTTGTTTTGTTTTTTTTAATCGATAATCAGAGCTATTTTTCAATGTTATCGGCTTTATTGGTACGACATCATAATTCCTCATATTTATTGTGCACTCTTACTCAATTCAATTCAGAATTTTGCACATACTGGTTCAATCGCCACTTCTCTGTGCGCGCACACCTCTACCTAAATCATGGTACTTGTCAAACTATTTAGCTTGTTAGCTTCTTTTGTCGGCAGTGAACAATGCAAACTTAACGAGAAACGAAGAGCATTATTAGAGCTGGAATTAATCGATTTGTTACAACCATCACTTTTATTGCAAATATCGATTGTAAATCAGAGTAGAAGGCAATTGCAAAGATGTGCTTATAATATAAGCCTTCTGAACAAGGAGCTATGCAAGTTGGTTTGAAAGGAGAGGAATCAACTGGCTTCAATGCCCTCGCCTCAATGCAGAAACATAAAGCAGGCAAAATTTTAAGGCTTTAACAAGCAAACATTGCCCCTCACACTGTACAAACAAACATGTTTGGATCCGTGCCTATCTTTTCTTCTTCCTTGGCTCAACAGATTTACAATAGACTTTAGATTATCCCACGAGAGGGAAAATACCACAGTTTCTGTGTAAAATTTACATTCAGCCCACCCACTTTAATCATGCTACTGTGGTTGTGTAAGGACTTGTAACGTTACATTCCTAAAAATACTTCTGTTTACAGTTGTTTTGACACATTTTGATTGATTAAATGATGGTTTTGCTAAGCTTTTTTTCATCGTTTAATCCTTGCCCTCACTAGCCGCAAAACATGGAATTATTTTTCTGCTCTTTGTAGAGGAAACCATCCATCCATCCATTTTCTACCGCTTATTCCCTTTTGGGGTCGCGGGGGGCGCTGGCGCCTATCTCAGCTACAATCGGGCGGAAGGCGGGGTACACCCTGGACAAGTCGCCACCTCATCGCAGGGCCAACACAGATAGACAGACAACATTCACACTCACATTCACACACTAGGGCCAATTTAGTGTTGCCAATCAACCTATCCCCAGGTGCATGTCTTTGGAAGTGGGAGGAAGCCGGAGTACCCGGAGGGAACCCGCGCATTCACGGGGAGAACATGCAAACTCCACACAGAAAGATCCCGAGCCTGGATTTGAACCCAGGACTGCAGGAACTTCGTATTGTGAGGCAAACGCACTAACCCCTCTACCACCGTGAAGCCCTGTAGAGGAAACATTTATATGAAATCAGTTGTGAAGTAAGACGGCTCTGTATTTAACAGTAGCATCAATACCTATATTTTACATCACTTGTTTTTGTCGTCCATTTGAGGAAGCTTTCATGCCCATTATTGATTTGCTTCATATTAGAAAGTGATGTTGCAGGCATTAATTGGTTACTGCTACTTTAACCTTTAAACAACAAATTTAATTGAATACAAATAAGGTAATTGTCATGTTACATGTCTTTATAGATTATTTGCCAAAGTCATGAAAATTGTTTTTTTCTTCAAGACAGAAAGGAATATTATCTAGATTTCATACACAAATAGTAAACATTATTTTAGTCTTCTACTTTTAAAATGCTTTTTAGTTATTTAGTTAATACATTAGTGATGTGTGGCTACCTCCCCCTCTGTTTGTGCGTGTGTGATAGTAATTATGTGTTTTCCTACTCACAGTTCCATTATTTTTGCAGTTCTGTATTTGCACGAATCTCTCTAAGCTACAGACTCGTTATACCCTCCTTTTGTATACATGGAGGAGCATCCTAATCGTTTTAATTCTGATAAATTTGAGTCATTTATCAGAATTCTGCAGCAGAGACCAATAGACAGACATAATTAGCTTGGCTGTCTGTTGACAAGCCTTTCTCTGTTAATAAGCTGCTGGTCCTTGTAGTGTCCAACAAGCCATCCCATTGTTCCCAGGGACCAGCCCTGCTGACCCTTGCTAATCAAACAGTTCCTCCTACCCCGGTCCTGATACAGAGGCAGGACCAAGGCCAAACCTTGCAGTGGTATTCTTTTAAATCACTACTATTGGATCAAATGCTCAAAAAAATTGTAGTTGAGGTTATTCGTTTTATAGGTGCATGTAAAATTACTCATTTTTAATTATCTATCTACAAACATACTTTGCAACCCCATGATGAATTGTATTAAAATATTTAAACATACTGTAACTATACCAGTCAGCTCACTGCAAACATCGAAACCCTTTCAAATAATTCACAGCAAAAACTGCTTTAAAAAAAAAAAATTGTGTAAGAACAGAATACAACTCCAGCCAATTTGAATTACATAACATGTTTGTTTTTACACTTAAATTTATGTTTACTTTTTGTAAATTTTCATATGAGTCATTCCAATTAAGTTTTACAGGGTACATTTCTTCCAAAAGCTTTTGATACCCAAGGCTTCAAATTAGTTTAAATTTGACAACGTTTGCAGAACCAAGAACAAAAACAATGTTGTCTCTTTGATCCTAAATTGGCATTACTGTATCAAAATTGAATGCATCTCATACCAGAGCAAAATCTGTTTCAAATGAACATACAGTATTCAATTCATGTTTGCATTACAAACTTAAATAAGGCAGGTAATGCTAATAAAAGATCACTCATTTTCCCATAGCACATTAGATCCTTGATTTACATTAAAACAATGTAATCATTTAGGGAGCACACAACATATTTTCATTGTATGTACTAAGATTATGATTTATATTTAGTTATAAAGCGCCAGTTCACAACAGCATTTATCCCAAGGCACATATACTGTATGTATATGTAGCATACAAACATACATAGAAGTATTTGAACAAGAATGCTGCACTCTCATGCCTTGATAAGACACCTACCACGCTGTTGGGCAGTGGTCTCCAACCACCGGTCCTGGGACCGGTACCGGTCCGTGACGCATTTGCTAACGGGCCCCACAGAAACATTAAATAATTTATAAACGACTGCATTTTCTCCGACTTAACTTTCGCCTGTCCCACAAAACACACCAATGAGCCTGTTTATAGATAAACAATTAAAACTCTTCATAGGAAGTTGCCATTCGTTATGTTTGTTATAACTGTTTGATATGATACAATGTACATTAATGAACATATAAAATATAAATGTGATAGAGTGTAGCCAAAGGCTGACTTCCATCTGCGATCCCCAGCAGTTTGAAGGTAGTCAACCTACTGGGGATCTCATCGCAAAGAAACAAGCCCAGGGCTCCCACTAATTCAGCATTAAAGTGAGTTGTATTTTTCATGCATTTATTTTTAATGTATTTATCTGCCACTTGTGGAAAGCCGGTGCATGAAAATAATGCCTACATTAAACATGTCTGTGTTGCAAAAAAGGTTGGGGACCCCCGCTGTAGGGTACAATGGCACTGAGATGCAGCATCATAGTCCAGGCTTTATTAGTGTGAAAAACAGATATTTTTATGGGCGTCTCAATTACTTGCGTTTATTTGCTATACCCGGATGGTCTTGGAATCTACAGTAACCCTGCAAAAAGTGGGGATACACTGATAGGCTTAATTTTTGTTCATCTGAGGTTACAATTTAATTAAACATCTGCTCATAATGATATCTTGATTAGGGGTTGCACGACTTCGTTTTTTAAAGTCAACTAGTCACTGATGATATTTAAGTCAACGTCGACTAGTCATTGACGATATTTTAAAAAATACATAAAAAAGAGGTAAGGTTTTGCCACAATGTGTATTCACTGACAACAGTCAAGTCATTCACATGAATTACACACAGTAGCAGGAATATCAACAGAAAGCCTTAAATCAGTTTTGACATAAACTTAACATACACCTTACCTTACCCTAAATTCCACTGAGTGCGCATCCATTGCGGCCCGCTCAGGTAGGACTACTAATCCAACGGCGCTTTCTACTTAATGCCTTGTGTCAACTTTCACCAGCTGCACTGAATGTCTTATCGTCTCATTCTTCATGCTTTGGAGCACTTTAAAGTAAGGATGTGCCAAACAATCAGCTACCGAATAGCATCGGACGATTTTTTTGAAAAAGTAAGTGATCGCCATTTTATTGCCAAATACGAACACTGATATACTTTGGCTGACACAGTATTTATTTTCAGTTCCTCAGCTGACAATCGGCGAGCAGCTAATTATGTGTCTTCATGCACAGTTTGCAGCCACTCCTTTAAGCTAATAATAATCACCTATATTATGTCAAATAAACTGCATTTTTTTGTATCAAGTATCTTTAATGTCACTGGAGGACAAGCTTGAACATATTACACACCAGGAAAAACAATACGGAACCAGTTTAAATACTTAGTTGATATTGTTAAACTGTCAATACCACCACCATAAATAGATTGAAAAATGTACAATTAATATATGTGATTGGTATCGGTATTAGTATCATTCGATATCACTCACGGATGATTAGTATTGGATTCGGCAGCATAAGGCCCTCTTCGGAACATCCCTACTTTGAAGAAAATAATAAGGCTTCCATTTTTACTGAATGTCAGCGCAAAGGTGCAGCAATTTTGCTTTGATAAAGGGAGAGTGTGACAGGAAGTACAATACTAGCCGGTTGATTTTCAGGAAAAAATGCTCTGTGTTTAGTATTTTGTTACTTAAGCACGTTTAAAATCCCAAAAGTCAGGAAAAAAGACAAATCCAAGCTAGTCCAGCCCTCTTCTCCTTCTCCAGTTGGATTTTCTGACTGTTTAACTTATCCAACTAGTGACGTGCAGTCAGGGGAGGCAGGTGAGTCGGGGCCTCACGTGCAATCATGGAAAGAAAAAAAATGTAAAAATAAAATAAATTGTTATATGTATCCAGTGATTACACTTTATAAAGTTATTTTCCATTTAACTTCACCAGTTTTAGATGATTTTTATTCAAAATCGCTGAATTTTCACATTTGCCGTTCAAATACTGAGAAAAGACTTGCGGTGAGTCAGCAGCCAGTTAAGCCTCCCCATGGATTGCGCAATGACTTGGCTAACTGCTGGCTGCTGTGCAGTGAGACCATATTGCTATATGAATTATACTATACATTTCCATAATTTAGTTAGCTGAGGTATATAATGTACAGTGTATTTTTTCAACAACTGTTTGTGTGTAACGTAATTCTTGTGCTGCGAAGACCCACTGTGTGAGGCACCTGTTCTCCCGCCTCCTGGTGGTAGAGGGGGCTAGTGATCCCAGAAATCATTCTTGCGAATACTCGGCTGCAGAATAAGTGACAACAAGCTACAGTTAGCAAGTCAAGTGCAGCGGCAGCGATCATTTATTTTTTCCTCTTTTAACATTGATGATTACATGTCTAAAATAAAACCGTTTTCTAAACTGGACTTTCAATCGAAGCAGGAGGTAATAATTAAAGGAGGACCAACGCCAGAGTTAAAAGGTTTGCTTCAGATAGTGATCTCCATCAAGACAGAGAGAATTTTAAAACCGAAGAAAGATAAGGAGCGGGGCATGGACTTAATTTATAAGTAAAGGTAAGACCATAATAAAGTTTTTTTTATTAAATGTGCTTTTTTGTGTGCTACAGTTTGTATGTGTAAAGAATGCTGGTATGAGCTTTTAAACATAACCCGTTAACTGTTGCCAATCAAATTGTGAATAAGATACTCTTCAGGGTTCATCTGTTTCTAAATCTGACTGTGCACGTCAGTGCCTCACCAGCCATGAACCTCACCGCACGTCACTGTATCCAACATAACAATGGTCTCGTGCAAAAGAGCTACTTTTCACAAGGACATGTAGTGTCGGCACTCCTGCTGTGCTGGGGGTACACAAATGCAAAAGAAAATGCTGTGAAGTGCCAAAATCAGTCAATGTCAAAACAAAAAAAATGATTAGTTTACTAGTCTGTGCAACTCCTAATCTGGATCTCTCAATTTGACGAATATATTAGGTGTTCATAACTAATTGACTCAAATGTATGCATTCACCTAACAACTGCACACTAATTTTACTTTCATCAACTTTCATTTTGAAAGTGCAGTGAAAGATTTTGTGATTACCAAATACTGTACTTTGTATGTATATTTGCATGTTGTTACAAACTTCTTCTTGTCAAAACTTGAAGGGAAGTACCATAGTGCATAAGAGAAGGACCATACACCTCCAAATATAACAGGAGCCTCAATGTGTCTTGCAGCAGACGTATGTGTCGCCCTCCAATCATCAGATGGCTCCTCCAAGCCCCAACAGCAACCACACCAGCACCATCAGCAATGGCAGCAGCAGCGGAAATAACGGCGGCGAGCAGTTGAGCAAAACCAACCTGTATATCCGTGGCCTTCACCCAGGAACCACAGACCAGGATCTGGTCAAACTCTGTCAGCCGTAAGTCACCCAATAAACTCTTTCTCAGAACGCGCGCACTATAAATCTCTCTGTGGACACACATGAAGCAGATTAGAGGGGCTGAGGATATTGGGAACAGAGAAGTGAGCGATGGCTGATGGAGGAGGTGGGGGGGTGATTCTTTTTTCTTTTTTTTGTCATGAAAAGGGGAGTTTTTTGGGGGGTTGGTGGACTAATTGTAAGTGTATCTTGTGTTTTTTATGTTGATTTAATAAAAAAATTTTAAAAATGATTCTGCGGCTAATACCAATCGAGCCGCGGCCCGGTACCGGCCCGGTGGTTGGGGACCACTGGTCTACATAACATGTAATGGTGGTTCTTTGGTCAACATTTGGCATAGATTATGTTTTACAAACCCTCTTTCTGACCGTCTCTTTGCTCCGTTTTGTGGACGGTCTTAATTACATGCCTCCACTTCGACTGCGTCTTCTCCCTGTCATCCATGTTGTAGTTTTTAGCGCTTCCAGATAGAGTCTACTGACAGATAAAAGACAGAACTTTAGACTAATTTTTTTTAGAAATGGCATCAGCAGAGGATGCATGTGCATGTACGGGATAGTCTTCCCCACAACAAGAGGAAAGAGAAAAAGAAGGAACTTATTGACTACAACTTTGTACTATAACTGAATAAAAATGCCAGACTTGCGCAGAGCTCTGCAGGTAAACCTCTACCATATGTGGAGACATCCGCTGACGTAGCTACGGCAAAATACGTCATTAATGTCTCAAATTCTAAACAGCTTGTTTGGAGCAATTTTGGAAGAAGGGAAAATTGTTTTATAAATATCTCCTCCATGCTTCCATGGTTTAATTCCACATGTTTTGGACTTATTGGGATCCCAAATACACTAAGAGCTTGGTCTACCTAAGCACATGCACCTTGATAGCGCACATAGTGCTCATCTGCTAAACAGATAATCCTGCGCTCACGTGTGCGTGTCAACATATTTTGACTGTCAGAAATAAAACAAAATCAGCAATCTCTTCAGTAAATAATTCTATAGTTGATTAGCTCCTGGATGATTTAAGGGGCTGATTAAACAAATTGATTGTATGGGTTTTGGTGTCTGCTGTTTTTTGTTTTTTTTGTCAATGTGCATTTTCTGGCGTTTGGAACATTCCAGATGCAGGAATATGCTGCAGTGGTGTAATGTATCACCGCCTTCAAGCAGAGCGTCAAATGCATTAAAAACTGTTTGTTGTCTGTAGATTGTGATTTTATATAGCAGAAAAGGTGTTACTGAATTTTGATGTGTGCTGCTAGTTCAACATCACACACAGGTTGGAGAGCGTATTAAATGAATGTGGAGGGAAAAAAGTGTAATGCCGAGAGTAGAAGCAAAAACCTCTATTAAAATAGGGCGGACATGCACCTGGGGATGAATAGATTGGCCACACTAAATTGGCCCTAGTGGGTGAATGTGAGTGTAAAGAAGCTGTAGAAAATGGATGGATGGATGGTCTGCACCACTTTTCAATTGTACATGCAGTCTTAGTAGATCAAACACAACACGCCACCAATAGTACATACCGTATTATAGTTTGGACACACTGTTTAGCGGTTGGTATTTAGATCTTTGTAGATTAGGTCTTAAAACAGGTACCAACAGGTAAGGAAAGTTGGTTTTGCAAAATAGGACCCCTTTCAGGGCATTACATTGTATGAGTCGTTTGATACTACTGTCTGCTTAAGGTCTGTTGAATACCCCACAATGGTCTTTAAAAATTGGTCTGACATCAAACAGCAGTATGCACCAATCAATTGGACATGTTTGTTAGACTGCCAGTGGAAGTCATTAAAACAAGTACGGCGGGGATGAATGATCCTTGCCAGCTTAATTGAGGACTGGAGCCTGGTGATGAGAACCAGCAGAGCAAAGAAAATGTGACAGAGGAGAAGAGTGAGAGAAAAGGAGAGAAAGGGGAGGGAGGGAGCTTGAGCAAGTAAGGGAGGGAGAGGCTTGCTATTTTACAGCTGTCTAAAAGATATGGCTCACATGAGGCTGCCCAACCCTACAGGAAACGGCGAGCCCAGGGGAAAGGGAAAGACAAACAAGGCAATGGCATGAAGGGGGGATTTAGAAGGGGTGGAGTGAATTGTGTTCCGAGTTTGTGGGTCAGGTGGCGGTCTGTTCTGTTCTCCTCTGTTCCGTGGGGGTGGTTCTCGTATTTTTGCTTCTACACAGCCCGATAAAATCATAGCATGAAATTTGCCTTTTAGCCCTGCACATTAGGGCCGATGTGACTCTCTCACGTTGACGAGGCTGGAAGACTATCGTGTTTCTAATAAAATGCATTCATTACTATCACTACAGTGGGTCGCAGCATGGAGATGTGTCATGTATAGCATTAGACCCACTATCACTGCAAATGTGAGCATATATGACTAGAGGACAGATCCCCTCCCCCCACTCGTAGAGTTGGTTTCAGTCAGGATCTGTAGATCTATATGTAGGCAGATGAGAGCAGGGGATGGAGGTTCATTTTCCCTAGGTATCTTTACTGTGGCTACACTCCTCGCCCTAGTCCCTCATTGGTTGTTGACCATGAATGGACATCAGACTCCACCTTCCCTCACCCATGGCTGAGTCCCCTGCCCCTCTTATCACTCTTCACAATGTAGAGCAGCAGCATGCATTGTGTATACTAGTCTTAATGTAAAGCTCTCAACTGCTTGTGTTCCTGGGTATGCACATGAACAAGACACAATCTCAGTCCACTTCCTGGGCATAGCTTGGACTATGACGCCATGAAATAGTCATGCCTCACAGGAGTTCAAATAAATATTACAGATGTGCACTTAACCAGCCAGTAGACGTAGACTTAGACAAACTTTTTTGATCTTTAAAGGGAAATTGTTCCACACAATAGCTCAGTTACAAAGGATGGAAAGGGTAAGGATGGAAATGATAATGCAGGTATAAAGTAGAGTAAAAATGTACCATAGTAGCAATATAAAATATAATATATGTTATATTTACATATTACATATACAGTAAATAATATGTAATGATATATTCAAGCGGACAGCAGCAGCCGGTGGTTGCGGCACATTTTGCTGCCCAATCACAATTCACTACTGAATTGTGATTGGGCAGAGCATGCAGATCCCAGGCATATGGCTACTTTAAAAATCATTTGCGTATTTATAAGGTGGCATAGCCTAGGCGTTGTCCGGGCGTGCCCAGTCACGAAATGTCTGCGGTCAATCCCACGTTATTTGCGATGTAACACAAAACTGTGTTTGGATTTGTGCTTGAGCGCACTTTAATACATCTGATTTTTTTCTAGCATACAATGTTTTCTCAATTTAAACATAAGTCAATTTGTAAGAGGAAATCCATGCAACTCTTATTACATTATGGGCCCCATATGTTTTTGGCCAGATCTTATGCTGTTCACATTTGAAGTAGTTATACTATTAGAATATTTTTCACATTTAAAACACTTCTTTGTGTTCTAAATCAATCAATCAATCAACTAATCAATGTTTATTTATATAGCCCTAAATCACAAGTGTCTCAAAGGGCTGCACAAACCACAACGACATCCTCGGTAGAGCCCTCATAAGGGCAAGGAAACACTCACCCCAGTGGGACGTCGGAGATAGTGACAATGATGTCTATGAGAAACCTTGGAGAGGACCGCATATGTTGGCAACCCCCCCCCTCTAGAGGACCAAATGCAATGGATGTCGAGCAGGTCTAACATGATATTGTGAAAGTCCAATCCATAGTGGATCTAACATAACAGTGAGAGTCCAGTCCAAAGTGGATCCAATATAGTAGCTAGAGTCCCGTCCAAAGTGGAGCCAGCAGGAAACCATCCCAAGCGGAGGCGGATCATTGATTGATTGATTGATTGAAACTTTTATTAGTAGATTGCACAGTTCAGTACATATTCCGTACAATTGACCACTAAATGGTAATACGTTTTTCAACTTGTTTAAGTCGGGGTCCAGGTTAATCAATTCAGCAGCGCAGAGATGTGCCCAACCGATACACAGGCGAGCGGTCCATCCTGGGTCCTGACTCTGGACAGCCAGTACTTCATCCATGGCCACCGGACCTGTGTGTGTGTGTGTGTGTGTGTGTGTGTCCCCTCCACAAGGGAGATGGGGACAGAGGAGAAAAAAAAAGAAACGGCAGATCAACTGGTCTAAAAAGGGGGTCTTTTTAAAGGCTAGAGATTACTAACTATTTAGATTACTAAATAACAACCATTACATAATATGTAATGGTTGGTATTTGGTAAAATAACCACCAATGCAAACCATCTTCAATCTGCTTTCTGGCCGTTTCTTAAGGATGCGCCATTTTGTGGGCGGTCGTACACACAAAAGTATTTGGCCACCTGCCTTGACTCACATAAGAATTTGAAGAGCCATTCCGTTCCTAACCCATGAGGTTCAATATGAAGTCGGCCCACCTTTTGCAGCTATTACAGCTTCAACTCTTCTGGGAAGGCTGTCCACAAGGTTGCATAGTGTGTTTGTAGGAATTTTTGACCATTCTTCCAAAAGGGGTTTGGTGAGGTCACACGCTGATGTTGGTCGAGAAGGCCTGGCTCTCAGTCTCCATTCTAATTCATCCCAAAGGTGTTCTATCGGATTCAGGTCAGGACTCTGTGCAGGCCAGTATAGTTCATCCACACCAGACTCTGTCATCCATGTCTTTATGATCCTTGCTTTGTGCACAGTCATGTTGGAAAAGGAAGGGGCCCTTTCCAAACTTTTCCCACCAGGTTTGGAGCATGGAATTGTCCAAAATGTTTTGATATCCTGGAGGATTCAATGTTCCTTTCACTGGAACTAAAGGGCCAAGCCCATCTCCTGAAAAACAACTCCACACCACAATTCCCTCCACTTGGTGGTTGAGTTGCTGTTGTGCCCAAACTCTTCCATTTTCTTATAATAAAGCCGACAGTTGACTTTGGAATATTTCAAGAAATTTCAGGACTGGACTTGTTGCACAGGTTGCATCGTATGACAGTTCCACGCTGGAAATCACTGAGCTCTTGAGAGCAGACCATTTTTTCACAAATGTTTGTAGAAACAGTCTCCATGCTTAATTGCTTGATTTTATACACCTGTGGCCAGGCCAAGTGATTAGAACATCTGATTCTCAACATTTGGATGGGTGGCCAAATACTTTTGGCAATATAGTGTATGTACATTACTCCACTTTGACAGTGTCTTCTCCCCATGATGGGTGGCCAAATACTTTTGGCAATATAGTGTATGTACCAGAGGTGTGGACTCGAGTCACATGACTTGGACTCGAGTCATGAATTTGATGACTTTTGACTCGACTTGACAAAATGTAAAAAGACTTGCAACTCGACATTGACTTTAACATCAATGACTTGGGACTCGACTTGGACTTGAGCCTTTTGACTTGACATGACTTGCAACTTTCCCCAAAACCCAACGATTAAAAAGTTATTCAGGAGCGCTCCGTATCTTCCATTGTGTACGCGTGCTTGTCAGCGTGTGTGCGATGACAGCCTGTGCGCTACCTGTCAGTACAACAGCCAATCAAATTACATCCACGTTATTTTCGTCACACAGCATTCATCCAATCAAATTGCAGGAAAACCAAGCAGAGCTGCTCTCAAACAACAGAAGAATAAGTGAGGAAAATTATGCCATATAGTGTTTCGTTCGGGTATTAAAACTACGATTCGGTCAACAAAACAGGAAGTGCCGTATGCAAATCATGCGGTTGGAAGATTACAGACGGAGACGCAACAACTTCCAACTTCGTTCGACATTTGAAGTTGCACAAAGAAGGGTAAGTTTTCAATGTAAGCTAACGTTTATTGGCTGCTTAACGTAACTTTTATTTGTTGTGTAGTTAAATCAGTGAGGCTGTAAAGTCACTGCTAACGTTATAACCATAGACATCTTATAAGTAGATGCAGCATCGAGCGCTACTGCCTGTTGCCGCTGACGTGACGCGCGGCCGCCAACTTGGAGTGGTGATCCGCTCCACTCAGGGCAATTCCTTTGGCAGGAGCAATTAACTGTCAGCACATTTAATTCATATTACCTCACTGAATACCACTGATATTCACGCGCTTTTTTGTCATGCGTGTAATTATGATAAAGGACACATGTCTTTGCGTGTTCATAATTTGCTTAACAGTAATAGAATATTCTTATGTGCTATAAGTGACCAGACGTCTGAGATCAAAACTGGGAATATAATCCCAGAGAAGGGGGGAAAAAAACAGTCAGCTATTTTTAAATTAAAGAAACAATATCATTAGGTTATATATACATGTGTATATCCTACATAAACAATGTATGAATACATTAGATATCTATATATCTTACGGACCTATAGACCAGTGGTTCTCAAATGGGGGTACTTCAGGGTATGCCAAGGGGTATATACATGATATTTTTTTTAAATATTCTAAAAATAGCAACAATTCAAAATCCTTTATAAATATATTTACTGAATAATACTTCAACAAAATATGAATGTAAGTTCATAAACTGTAAAAAGAAATGCAACAATGCAATATTCAGTTTTGACGGCTAGATTTTTTTGTAGACATGTTCCATAAATATTGATGTTAAAGGTTTCTTTTTTGTGAAGAAATGTTTAGAATTAAGTTCATGAATCCAGATGGATCTCTATTACAATCCCCAAAGAGGGCACTTTAAGTTGATTACTTTTATGTGTAGAAATCTTTATTTAAAATTTAATCACTTGTTTATTTTTCAACAAGTTTTTAGTTATTTTTACATCTTTTTTTTTCAAATAGTTCAAGAAAGACCACTACAAATGAGCAATATTTTGCACTGTTATACAATTTAATAAATCAGAAACTGATGACATAGTGCTGTATTTTACTTCTTTATCTCCTTTTTCAACCAAAAATGCTTTGCTCTGATTAATGGGTACTTGAATTAAAAAAATGTTCAGAGGGGGTACATCACTTAAAAAAGGTTGACAACCACTGTTATAGACTTATACTCTGTTGCTGCAACAGCAGAGAGTTTATTCTGTCTTGACACTTTGTATTTATATTTTCTATTACATTCTTCCCTCAAATGATCATGTTTACAGTCATTGTTTTGTATGTATTTTTCATGTATGTTGCTTTGGATAAAAGTGTCTGCCAAATACTTAACATATATAAACACCTGAAAGTCTTTATTTCAGCTAGAACCACCAATCTGTTGCACTGGATTCAGAATAAAACCAAATTCTGTCTTACCCAACAAAGTTAGTATTTGAATATTGTTACTTGAAGACTTATCTGTGGTTACAATAAAATGAAAATGCATCATAATTAGTGGCGGCTGGTGAATGTTGTTTTAGGTGGGTCTGTAAGTTTGTAAACCACATACCTGTAGGGGGGTCATCCTCCCCCAGAAGATTTCTTTGTGATTTTCACATACAAATATTGTAGTTCTTTGCTCCTGCTTAACTCTGTGGTAATATTATTTTCACAAAATACAACCAATAGTATGTTAATGTTAAATCTTACTTGTGAAAAGTAATCCCCCAATTCCTATTTTCAACAGTCCGCTGATTTGAGCAGGAAAACGCTGAATACCACCCCAGCATGTTTGTTTTATACCTGTCAACTGTCAGTTTAGGCTGCTTGCCGGCTCCTCATCACCACTTCAAGATGGCGGCCAAATTGCTTGCGTCACAGCAGCCAATTCTGCGTCTACTTATGAGATGTCTATGGTTATAACGTCATTGCAAACACGGCAATCTGTTGCGTCCACTGCAGTTCGCTACCTTATTCATACTTTTTGTCAAGTGATTTTTTTTTAAGCAGGGTTGCATGAGGTACCTACACATAACGTCACGTTAGTGAATGTATCACAAACAGTAACGTAACGTTAGACGGCGGTCAGCAGCACCGCATATTTTAGCCACCTACAAAAAGCCAAACATAGTCAAATAAAGGTCAGTTAAAATGTATACTATATTAAGAATATGTGTACATATTCCATAGAGCCCTGACATCTAAAAAGTACAGCACTGTTCATTGTTATGTTCATGTATTTGTTATGTTTTTTATGTGTACGCACACATAAACACATATATAGTGTGAGATGAGATCAATGATATAAGGTAAGAACTGGATAGAAACTGCTGTGGAACTAGTTACAATGCAATATTCCATGGAAATACAATGTTAACACTTTTGTGCAAATAAGTACAGTTGCACTTGTTTTTTTAAATGTGTTTATACTGTAAAGGAATGAGTTAAATGTTTAGAATAACTGGTTAATAGTGCTACTATGAAGTGCAGTGTAAGCACAGTTTTTTTTAATAATAAATACATACAGCGTTTTAAAAGCATACACAATCTGTGTACATATATTAGTCTGTGGTTAAAAAGACTTGAAATGACTCGAAACTCAAAATGCAGGACTTGGGACCTGACTTGAGACTTCCCAGTATTGACTTTGGACTTGACTCGGGACTTGCCTGTCTTGACTCGGGACTTGACTCGAGACTTGAGGGCAAAGACTTGAGACTTACTTGTGACTTGCAAAACAATTACTTGGTCCCACCTCTGGTATGTACATCGCTCCACTTTGACAGTGTCTTCTCCCTATCAGGGATTTTGTAGTTTTTTAGCGCTTCCATATCGGGTTTACTGACGGATATAAGTTTGACCTATGTGCTACTTTTGTATTATAAACGGCAACAACGGAGAATGCATGTGCATGCACAAGCCAGTTTGCTCCACTACAAGAGGATAGAGAAAAATAAGGACGTTATTGTCTACAATGTCAGACTACAATGACGGACAAGCACAAAGCTCTCTGGGTAAAACTTTGCTATACATGGAAATATCTGTGGACGTTACCTATTGGAAAAACGTCACAAATTGGGCAAAAATTGAAAGAAGGCAAGATTGTGTGTTAAATATCTCCGCCAGGCCTCCATGGTTTGATTTAAAAATTTCAGGACTAATGCAGATCCCAAATACACAAAAACAGGTACTAATAAGCAAGAAACGGGTTTGCATATTAAGTCCCCATTAAAGCATAACAAAATAGCAAGAGACATCTCATAAAATATGTTTAAGTTGCGGTACCACTGTACATTACCTAACCTTCGTAGCTAAACTATGCCAAATGGACCAGAAACATGTGTTACGTGTGGCGTATCTCAGTGGTCCCCAACCACCGGGCCATGGCCCGATTGGTACCGGGCCGCAGAAGAATTTTTTATTCATTTTTATTAAAAAAAAAAAAATTAAAAAAAAAAAAATGTTATTATTATTTTTTTTTTTAAATTAAATCAACATAAAAAACACAATATACACTTACAATTAGTTCACCAACCACAAAAACCTCCCTTTTTCATGACAAAGAAAAAAATAAAAATAAATAAATAAAAAGGATCCCCCCCCCCGGACATATTATTAAGCGTTGACCGGTCCTCGGATACAAAAAGGTTGGGGACCACTGGCGTAACTGCTCGGAATTGGAAGAAGGTAGGATATAATGCTTGAGTTAGCACCTTCTAGGCAGGCAAAAGTCCATTGAGTAAGTCATCACATAGACTTTGAAACATGGAGCGCATAGTGCTTGATATCACAGTTACTGTATATACACATTTGATCGAGCTATGTAAAAATTAGAATGAAATATGGGCTAATACTTTGCATATCATTTGGTTCTCTATTCGTAGTAGTTCATATGATTGTTCTTGTCTCTCAGTCAGTACAGATCCTGTCCTATCGGATTATATTATGGGGAGCTAGGCCCTGTGTTACTACGCCAGAAAAGTAGTTCCTCTGTGTTAGCTCTTTGTCAATAAAATCAATAAATGCAATGAAAAGGAAGTTGTAGGCTGATGACAAAACACTCACAGACACTGTACAATTGTCTAAAAGTTATTTCCCCAAATTCAGTCCGTACACGAGGAACAGTTATGTCTGTCAAATGATAATTGTTTTTGATTAAATGAATCAAATTTTTAAATTTGCATTAATCATGATTATTCACAGTTGCTACCAAAACGTTGCTAACCCTACCTGTGGTGGGGTTTTTTTTACAACATTGCCACGAATATGCCCCACCATCATTGTTTGTTGTCCCCTGCTTGCTGTTGATGTACTAGTAGCGTTCTTGCTGCGTTTTTTTCTATTTAACTTGTTGTGCAGCGAAAAGAGAATTAGTCGCTACAATATATGCAAATTACCTTGTTTTTACCTTCAGTCCCATCAGGGTGTGTTTTGAATCGAAATTTACCACCAGTTGAAGTCTCCCTTTCATTTTTTCACATAGCACCATGTCCGCATTCAGCTAACCATCTGTGGTTCAACATAAATTGTGTGCTTATTCTGTGTTTATACATGATTAATTTGAATTCTTGTCATCAATCACAAATTAACTTGTTATTTTTGACAACTGTTGTTAAAATATAAGTAAGGTTTGGAACGTAATGCAAAGCAACTGTTTGTTGTTTGTGACAAAGTAAACAAATAGGAATGGATTAAACCTACAAGACCCTATAGATTATTATGAGCCAATTTGTGTATCTGCATGCATTCAATGATGGTGATTAAAATTAAGTTGACAGTGGTGGGTGAGACGGTTAAAGCCAGTAACAAATCTTAGTGCCAAAAACAGTGTCCAAGGACTGGAGATATTTGGAATAAGCACTCAAAATAAGTATGTCTCCAATAATTAATTATGGGCAAGAACATCAATAATTTCTTTCTGATCTTGACAGTGCAGCACGTTTCGTTTCTGAAATAGAACCCAAACTTCACCCTTCTTATCTGAATTTAAAATAAATTTAGTTGCCAATAAGCAGGACTGGATTACAGCAGCTTGTAAAACGTTGAAGCCTGAGTGAGCGAGGTTTAAACAGCAATACATAAGCGTGTTGTCTACATGAAAATGATGCATTGCATTTAACAAATTATTACAAAGATTATGCCTATTTAAAATTAAACAGGCTCCAGCTCTGAACTTTGTAGAACCTCTTTGGTAATGTCCAGAATTGAAGAGGTAGATTCAGCCACCTATATACATTGTGTTCTGCTGGGAAGATAGTCTGTACGAACAAGGAAGCTGCATGTTTAGACAATGCCATAGGGCTTGTATTAACAAGCTGTGGTTTACTGTGTCAAATGATTTGGACAAATCAATAAATAGAACAACACAATAGTTCTTGCTGTCCATAAGGGCTGGGCGTATCAATCCAAATACCGATAATACCAAGAACAAGCTAAGTATAAGTATCGGATCGATACTAGTTTGATGGGAACAATACTTTTGTTAGAGTTTCTCAACATTTTATCCAGTAAATTACTTTCTTCTATTCTGTCTGTGGCAACAATGCACTACCGTCCATCTTGTGCTCTGCTGCTCACACAAACACATCCTTTGCCTCTAACCTACCCTAAAACGTTAAACAATTGTATGTAGAAGAAAATAAAAATGGAATTACTACATTTTATTAATTTTGTACTGTTACATTGGTTTCATATTGTTGTATATAGTTAGATGTGTTTCATTATTATGTTCTGTTTGATTTTATTAATTATATTTGTTTTATCATAATCAAATAACTGGAGGCAAATTCACAAAAATATTTGATCGTGGCGTTTCAAGTTATTTACATGGTATCGGATCGATACAAGAATTCTCGGTATCGCCAACACCTCCCGTCCAGACCCTCAATACAATAAATAATTTGGTTAATATACAGGTCCCAGTATGAACATGCACGTTATTGGCGGTTCTTCAATGTTTTTAGAGAGTTTTATAGGCAAAATAGATGATGCTCCATGTTGGTGTTGTGAGTCGCCTCTTGCTAACAGTTTTTCAGTTATTCGAACTCATAAGATTTGAACTCAGGATTGTGGGTGATGGGCAAAATTCCCCCAATAAATGCAGTTTTTTATTTTAAACAACATACAATATTGCGCCCATTTTTACCTATAAAAGCTTAACTTAAAACACAGTTAAAAAGTGTTTTCACGTTTGAAAGCAATTAAAATCCCTAAGACTATTTGTATATGCAGAGGTGCAATGTACCCAATGTATGCAATGTAGCTGAATAGCACGAAGGACGATGACATTGGCTAAAGTGAGGGTGCTGAATACAGAATGAGAATATGGCTGAGAGCCAGCATTGCACAGGAGAGCCCAGGAGAGACATATCATGTTACACTGCATGCCTGGCGAGATGGCGTCTGATAGACAATATGCATTTGTCCTGTCCGCTGTAGCAAAAGTATTGAGACTTGGAGTGATAATGAAAATGTAAGATTAATGGAATAGAAACTTGCATGGACAATGTCCTGTTAGACATTTATGTTGGAGCTAACATGAATAAAAATGCACAAAGTGTACTTCCTCCATTTCCATCCCTGAAGTTTTAATTTATTATCAGCAAGTACAAACCCCGTTTCCATATGAGTTAGGAAATTGTGTTAGATGTAAATATAAACGGAATAAAATGATTTGCAAGTCATTTTCAACCCATATTGAGTTGAATATGCTACAAAGACAACATATTTGATGTTCAAACTGATAAACATTTTTTTTTGTTCAAATAATCATTAACTTTAGAATTTGATGCCAGCAACACGTGATAAAGAAGTTGGGAAAGGTGCCAATAAATACTGATAAAGTTAAGGAATGCTCATCAAACACTTATTTGGAACATCCCACAGGTGTGCAGGCTAATTCGGAACAGTTGGGTGCCATGATTGGGTATAAAAGCAGCTTCCATGAAATGCTAAGTAATTCACAAACAAGGATGGGGCGAGGGTCACCACTTTGTAAGCAACAGTTTTACAACAGCATTTTTCAACGAGCTATTGCAAGGAATTTAGGGATTTTACCATCTACGGTCCGTAAAATAATCAAAAAGTTCAGAGAATCTGGAGAAATCACTGCACGTAAGCGAGGATATCACGGACTTTTGATCCCTCAGGCTGCATCAAAAACCGACATCAGTGTGTAAAAGATATCACCACATGGGCTCAGGAACACTTCATAAAACTACTGTCAGTAACTACAGTTGGACGCTACATCTGTAAGTGCAAGTTAAAACTGTGCTATGCAAAGCCAAACCCAATATATCAACAATATCCTGAAACGCCGCCGGCTTGGCTGGGCTCGAGCTCATCTAAGATGGACTGATGCAAAGTGGAAAGGTGTTCTGTGGTCTGACGAGTCCACATTTCAAATTATATTTGGAAACTGTGGACGTGGTGTCCTCCAGAACAAAGAGGAAAATAACCATTCGGATTGTTATAGGCGCAAAGTTCAAAAGCCAGCATCTGTGATGGTATGGGGGTGTATTAGTGCACAAGGCATGGGTAACTTACACATCTGTGAAGGCACCATTAATGCTGAAAGGTCCACACAGGTTTTGGAGCAACATATGTTGTCATCCAAGCAACGTTATCATGGACGCCCCTGCTTATTTCAGCAAGACAAGTGTTACAACAGTGGGGCTTCGTAAAAAAAGAGTACTGGTACTTTTCTGGCCCGCCTGCAGTCCAGACCGGTCTCCCATCGAAAATGTGTGGCGCATTATGAAGCGTAAAATATGACAGCGGAGACCCCCGTACTGTTAAACGACTGAAGCTCTACAAAAAACAAGAATGGGAAAGAATTCCACTTTCAAAGCTTCAACAATTAGTTTCTTCAGTTCCCAAACGTTTATTGAGTGTTGTTAAAAGAAATGGTGTTGTAACACAGTGGTGAACATGCCCTTTCCCAACTACTTTGGTACGTGTTGCAGCCATGAAATTCTAAGTTAATTATTATATACAAAACAAAATAAAGTTTATGAGTTTGAACATCAAATATCTTGTCTTTGTAGTGCATTCAACTAAATATGGGTTGAAAAGGATTTGCAAATCATTGTATTCTGTTTATATTTACATCCAACGCAATTTCCCAACTCATATGGAAACGGGGTTTGTAAATGCAATGAAGGTGGTGGGGGTTAAAATGTAATCACTGAACAAAGTCAGTTACATTTAATTTACAGAGAAACCCCGTGACTGCAGGAGATGAAAAAGTAATGTATAATAATGCTGCCTGTTTTCTGTTTTTTAGATACGGGAAAATTGTTTCCACAAAGGCTATACTGGACAAGACTACGAACAAGTGCAAAGGTGAGGATCAAAATCATATTGAGGCATGGAGAAAACATGACCCTTATTACCTTGCTCTGTCATAGCCTACTGGAAATTGGACAGTTGGTATTTTTAATAACCACAGGTGGTAATCTTACCTTACACCGACTTATAATAGGGAGAATACTGTCTGGCATTGCCATGGCGACCCTCGATCACCTACTTCGGTAGTGAATTACTTTCAAAAGCAGAGAGAATGTTTTTGAAGTGAGTAATACTGAGACAAAACTTGTGCGCTTTATTATCTCTGATCATGCACTATGGTCTGCAGTCATCTGGTCATCTGACTAGAGAGAAGGCCTTTAAGACAGTTACCATTATCCCAGAAAACTTTTCAAGTACTTGGCACAACATTTATTTTATCTCTCTCTCTCTCTCTCTCTCTCTCTCTCTCTCTCTATATATATATATATATATATATATATATATATATATATATATATATATATATATATATATATATATATATATATATATGAATATATATATATATATATATATATATATATATATACATATATATATGAATATATATATATATATATATATATATATATATATACATATATATATATATATATATATATATATATATATATATATATATATATATATATATATATATTCATATATATATATATATATATATATATATATATATTAGGGGTGTTGGAAAAAATCGATTCGAAAACAAATCGAATCGAATACGTTGTACGATTCAGAATCGATTCTCATTTTAAAAAAATCGATTAAAAAAAAAAAAAAAAATTTAATCAATCCAACATAACAATACACAGAAACACCATAACAATGGAATCCAATTCCAAAACAAAACCTGACCCGGCAACACTCAGAACTGCAATAAACAGAGCAATTAAGGAGACACAAACACGACACAGAACAAACCAAAAGTAGTGAAACAAAAATGAATATGATCAACAACAGTATCAATATTAGTTATAATTTCAGCATAGCAGTGATTAAAAATCCCTCATTGACATTATCATTAGACATTTATAAAAATAAAAAAAAGAACAATAATGTCACAGTGGCCTACACTTGCATCACATCCCATAAGCTTGACAACACACTGTGTCCAATATTTTCACAAAGATAAAATAAGTCATATTTTTGGTTCGTTTAATAGTTAAAACAAATTTACATTATTGCAATCAGTTGATAAAACATTGTCCTTTACAATTATAAAAGTTTTTTTTTTTTTTAAATTTACTACTCTGCAAGCATGTCAGCAGACTGGGGTAGATCCTGCTGAAATCCCATGAATTGAATAAATAGAGAATCGTTTTGAATTGGAAAAATATCGTTTTTGAATAGAGAATCGAATCGAATCGAATCGAAAAAATCAATATATTATTGAATCGTGAACCCAAGAATCGATATTGAATCAAATCGTGAGACACCCAAATATTCATAGCCCTAAAATATATATATATATATATATATGTAGGTGTGGGGAAAATCACAAGACTACTTCATCTCTACAGAACTGTTTCATGAGATGATCTCAGGAGAAAATCTCCTAATGATTGAGGGAACCCCTCATGAAACAGTTCTGTAGAGATGAAGTAGTTTTGTGATTTTTCCCACACCTACATATTGCGCTCTACCACGGTATCGAGCACTATTCTCTGGATAATCCAATCAAGACATATATATATATATATATATATATATATATATATATATATATATATATATATATATATATATATGTGTGTATATATATATATATATATATATACATATATATATATATGTGTGTATATATGTATATATGTGTGTATATATATATATATATATATATATATATATATATATATATATGGGCTTCATGGTGGGAGAGGGGTTAGTGCGTCTGCCTCACAATACGAAGGTCCTGAGTAGTCAGGGTTCAATCCCGGGCTCGGGATCTTTCTGTGTGGAGTGGATGGATTGATGAATATATATATATATATATATATATATATATATATATATATATATATATATATATATATATATATATATATATATATATTTATATATATATACATACATACATACAGGTGCTGTTCAAAAATAAATAAATAAAGTTGATTTATTTCAGTAATTATATTCAGAACGTGAAACTTACATATTATATCAATTCATTACACACATAGTGATATATTTGAAATTTTTATTTCTTTAAATTTTGATTATTAGTACTGACAATTACTGAAGATCCCAAATTCAGTATCTCAGAAAATTTGAATATTAGTTACGACTAGTACCAAAAAATATTTTTTAGAAATGTCGGCCAACTGAAAATTATGAACATGGAAAGTTTCAGCATGTACGGCAATCAATACTTAGTTGCAGCTCCTTTTGCCTGAATTGCTGCAGCAATACAGCGTGGCATGGAGTCGACCAGTCTGTTGCACTCCTCAGGTGTTATGAGAGCCCAGGTTGCTTTAATAGTGGCCTTCAGCTCTTCAGCATTGTTGGGTCTGGCATCTCGCATCTTCCGCTTCACATTACCCCATAGGTTTTCAATGGGGTTAAGGTTAGGTGAGTTTGCAGGCCAATCAAGAACAGGGATACCATGGTCCTTAAACCAGGTACTGGTAGATTTGGCACTGTGTGCAGGTGCCAAGTCATGTTGGAAAATGAAATCTTCACCTCCATAAAATTGGTCCGCGGCAGGCAGCATAAAGTGTTCTAAAACTTCCTGGTAGACTGCTGCATTGACCCTAGACCTCAGGAAACACAGTGGACCAACACCAGCAGATGACATGGGACCCCACACCATTACCGATTGTGGAAATTTGACTCTGGACTTCAGCCAACGTGGATTCTGTGCCTCTCCTGTCTTCCTCCAGACTCTGGGACCTTGATTTCCAAAGGAGATACAAAATTTACTTTAATCTGAAAACATAACTTTGGACTACTCAGCAGCAGTCCAGTCCTTTTTGTCTTGAGCCCCGGCGAGACGCTTTTGACGTTGTCTCTTATTCAAAAGTGGCTTTACACAAGGAATGCGACAGCTGAAGCCCATATCTTGCATACGTCGGTGCGTGGTGGTTCTTGAAGCACTGACTCCAGCTGCAGTCCACTCTTTGTGGATCTCCCCCACATTTTTTAATCGGTTTTGTTTGACAATCCTCTCCAGGGTGCGGTTATCCCTCTTGCTTGTACACTTTTTTTCTACCACATCTTTGTCTTCCCTTCGCCTCTCTATTAATGTGCTTGGACACAGAGCTCTGGGAACATCCAACCTCTTTGGCAATGACCTTTTGTGTCTTGCCCTCCTTCTTTAAAGTATCAATGGTCATGTTTTGGACAGTTGTCAAGTCAGCAGTCTTCCCCATGATTGTTTGTCATACAGAATCAAAAAGAGAGACCATTTAAAGGCTTTTCCAGGTGTTTTGAGTTAGTTAGCTAATTAGAGTGTGGCACCAGGTGTCTTCAATATCTGACCTTTTCACCATATTCTAATTTTCTGAGATGTTGAATTTGGCAAAAAAAAACTTGAAATGTATCAGTCTGTTTGGAATGAATGTATACATTCTACAAGTTTGACTTTCTAAATAGAATTAATGAAATAAATAAACTTTTTCATGATATTCTAATAATATGACCAGCACCTGCATATATATATATACATATATATATATATATATATATATATACATATATATATATATATATATATATATATATATATATATATATATATATATATATATATATATATATATATATATATATATATATATATATATATATATATATATGTATATATATATATATATATATATATTGTGCATTGCATAGCATTAAAACAATGTAATGTACTGATTGATTTGTAAGCAGTTAATTACATTTTAATGGCCTAAGAGCATTTTAAAAAAACTAAATGATATATTTCAGTTTAAGTAGATTGTGGTCCATGGGGGAATAAGTGTATTTAGTCCAATTTGTTTTTGCACTGCAGATCAAAAATGTTGGGTCAGACGACCCTATTTGTAGCACTTTTTTCTGGCCACTTTCTTGTACCACCAAAACTGGTCCATATTCAAGCCTCTGTGGACTTACTTATCTTGGGTCTGAACCCCGTCATCTGGTCAATAGTGGATTGACAACATTGCTCGTTAACATTATTAGAATGTGAATGTGTTATCTTTGATAGGGCTGCAACGATTGACAGATTAAAATCCCTGATTTATATTCTGTTGCTTCCATTAATCGTTAAATGATTGTAACTAATAGGACTTTGTTAAAAAATAGAGCGCACATGTGAGCGTTAGTGTAGCTGCTGTGATCTGTGTAGCGGTCAGGATTTTTTTATTTTGAATTTTTATCAATGCACACATGTCAACAGTGCAATTTCAATGCTGATGATGTACATTTATTGGAGGAAAAAATATTAAGGTTATGGCAGGCAGAAAAATACCTTAAAAAGGTACCATATGAAATTAGAAAGTTTGGCATCCGATGAAAAAATCTTCTCCGCCTCAATCGTCTCCATCTTTCAAAAGGCATCCATGATACAAATCCTCATTTTGTTCCTTTCTGACTTTGTCATGAATATGTTGAGAATCATAACGGTGCCTTTTAGATTTACTTAGGTCTGACATGTTTAGTAACTTTACCAAGGGCAGTAGCCAGACGAAGAGGGCGGTGCTCAACTGGCAACCTTTTTATATTTTACTATTATTATTTACATTTTTGCTGATTCGACAGGGCTGGTTGTCCTATCTCCATTGTTGGGGTCCTTGCGGGTGGGGTTGGTGGTTCCTGTGCCCCCCGTGCTGGGCGGTCCTGCAGCGGCCGACTTGGGTGGGGTGGCCTTTGGTGGGCCGTGCTCTCTGGGGGGTGGGGGGAGTCTACCCGTCCGGTTGCAGGGAGTCTTTGGGCCCCTCCGGTGGGGCGTCCGGTCTTTCTGCCGGTGTTGGGTGTGATCTTTCGCAGGCTTGAAGGCTGGCTGTCTCCTACTTCTCTCTTGCCTTGTCCTCTGCCAGGCACATCTGTCGGCAGCCTGCTGCTGGCTCTAGCCGGCAGCACGGTGGGCCGGGCTCTGAGGTTCCTGTCGCTGGCCGGCCTGGCTGCGTGGGGCCGGTGGTCCCTTGTTCCCTGGGCACCACACCGGCTGTTTGTGGGTTGGGCTCTCTGGGTGGCTGGGGTCGTACTCTGGCACCCGCACACAGTGGGAGTAAAATATATTGCTTGTACATCCACACACACCTTCACTGTACAAACATACATATATACGTACTGTACATATACAGTCACTGTACAAATATACAT
>NC_084616.1:30179668-30297168 GCF_033978795.1 Nerophis ophidion | reverse complement strand
ATCAACTTTCAAAAAACAAACAAAAGAATATCAATTGCATATTAAATAAAATGAAAATTAAAAAAATGGTGGTGGGGGGGCGGTGGGGGGGGGGGGAGTGGTGTATTGTGTAGCGTCCCGGAAGAGTTAGTGCTCCAAGGAGTTTTGGGTATTTGTTCGGTTGTGTTTATGTTGCGAATGTTCTCCCGAAATGTGTTTGTCATTCTTGTTTGGTGTGGGTTCACAGTGTGGCACATATTTGTAACAGTGTTAAAGTTGTTTACACGGCCACCTTCAGTATGGGTGTTGACCAAGTATGCTTGCATTCAATTCTGTGCGTAAAAGCCGCATATATTATGTGACTGGGCTGGCACGCTGTTTGTAGGGAGGAAAAGAGGACATGACGACAGGTTATAGAGTACGATAAAGGCAGGGTCCTCAATATTGTTGTCCGGGTGGAAATCGGGAGAATGGTTGCCCCCGGGAGATTTTCGAGAGGGGCACTGAAATTCGGGAGTCTTCTGGGAAAATCGGGTGGGTTGGCAAGTAAGAGTATTAGTGGTGAATGCGGTGTTACAGCGACACCACTGCTGTATAATACCGGCGGGCCAGCTCTAATGTAAATTTGATATTGCCTTAAGGGCCAAATTAAATTACACGGCGGGCCAAAGTTTGACACCCATGATTTAGGTTATTTGTCATCATGCATATGCAGAATATATGCTGATTATTAGAACATCCACAATACTGAGAGGAGGAGATCCAAGTATAATCATTTAAAACTTGCGATGTGATTCATCAACATTAGAATGGTCCTGCAGTCGCTTGATGACTTAAGGACTGATTAAAACCAATTCAAATGATTTGTTTTAATGTCTGATGGTGTTTTTTTTGTTTTGCTTTTTTTTTCTCATATAGGAGGTACGTTATTGACAAATCATCTACATGAAAAAAACTCATACGTTTTCTTGCATTCTTACATACATTTCTAGATCATTTCAGACGCACCATCATGACACTGGTGCCTCCCAAACCGCTCTTTTGGCTTGCTTAAGATAGTTTCTTTTCACACTTCTACAGTATATAGCACCCAAAAAAGGTGGTGTGTCCTACATATTTTACGACATAACAAAACAGCACAGGTTGGACCATTGGAGCATTAGTCATGAAGGTGGAAATGAGTGTCTTCATAGTACACGCCAAAACTTCATCTAAAAAGTGCAGTCTGCAATGCTTTTGCACTTATTGTCAATTATACACACAGTCTTAGTAAATCACCTGCAGCACGCCCACTAATAGTGCACCCACTTTTAAAGTTTGCAAACGCCATTTAGCGAATGATATTTGGGTCTTTGCAGATCAGGCCCATAGTGTATATTTTTTCGAGCTGCATCAGGCGCTTCACTGTTGTCCTCTGTCATACAAGGCACACTGCACAAAATATGCCAATTAAGGTGCTACTCATGAATGTGTGTTTGTTTGAATAGATGTGCTGCTTGGGTGTTGGCTTGAGTGTATTTATAGGTTCTAATGCACTGTAGAATACGTAAGAGCACAACCAGCACTCTATAAATGCACACAGGTACAAGTGTGTATGATGTGCATTGTGCATGTGTGTGTGTCATGCTTCATAGTGGCGGCAGCGCTAGGGGAGCGTTTCCCCGTACAAAAGAGCTGCCTGTTCTCCCTGGTGGCATCTGACTCAGTGTCTGAGCAGCTCCCCAGTCAGCAGGGCCTAGTGCCCAGCCACCCACCCTGTCAGCACACACAGAATACTAGACAATCACCCAAAGTCCACCGGCTTTCCCTCCACTAGATTATAAATCAGTCTCACACTCTGGGAAAGCTGATCTGCCGTTAAGCTGGATCACTGACATTCATACGGCTTCCCGCTCACAAAACAACTTGATTTTCACCCACCCCTTCACGGTGAGTTTACAAGCAGGCCTATGTTTGCGTCAGATGACTCTCTGACTCATTGGCGCTTAAAAGAATCAGCAGTGACTCTCCCGTCAATCTCTGTCACAGGCTTTGTGCATGTCTGCCTATTTGCAAGGGGAGGAGATGATGAGGAGGAAGTAAGGGCAGAGTGCGGAGGGGTGTGTGGGAGATCACCTTCACTGCAGGTCGCATCCGTCACGCGTGCATCACTAATGGGATGGAAATTCATTCCCTCTGCATTTACAAGTTTTTTTTTACAGCCTGAAATAATGAATATTCACTGTGGTTACACGGGTGAAAACGCCATTGTAGGAGGGTCCTCATGCCTTGATGGTAAACTTGGTGGTAGGGTTGGGCGACATATTGATATACATTATATATCGCGGGTTTGTCTCTGTGCGATATAGAAAATGACTTTATCGTAATATTCGAGTAGACGTTCTCACGCAGCTGCGGGCATTACACTCTCCTCGCTCTTTCCTGTGTCTCCTCACAGACAAGCAGGTGCACATTCATACGTCACTTACTGTCACTTCATAAGCATGTCACATACGTATACGCCCTCGCCCAGCGGAGAGGTAGCGGCGTGGCTTACGTTAGCTGTGATGCTAGCGGGTTGTTGCGGAGAAAGAACGTGCGAATCTCGTAACAAATGAAGGAAGAATTAATTTCCAAGAAAAACAGCAGGCGGTGGTTCGGCTTCAAGCGGGAAGATGTCGAATAGACAACTTTAATTTGTCATGTGTGGGGCTCAAGCGTTGCTACCAAAAGTAGCATTACTGCTAATATGTAGCATCATTTGAAAAGTCACCTGCTAATAACTTTAATAAATACAGTTTTGGTAAATTGACTTAGTTGTGATTTCCTTTTCTGCATGAAAGTTTAAAAGTAGCATATATTAGTGCAGTATGAACAAGATAGTTTTAATGTAGACACATAGAATCATCATACTGCTGTGATTATATGCATCAAGTGTTCAATCAAGGCTAAGGCAAAATATCGTAAAATATATCGAAAATCGCGATATGGCCTAAAAATATTGCGGTATTAAAAAAAGCCAATATCGCCCAGCCCTACTTGGTGGTTACTTTTCTTATCATCTAGAGCATGGGTCGGCAACCTTTACCACTCAAAGAGCCATTTTGACCCATTTCACAAAGTTAAGAAAACAATGGGAGCCACATAACTCTTTTGAACTTTATAATGAAATAATACTGCATACAGAGGTTTTTTTTGCTTTGTGCTATGTATTAACCAGGGGTCTCAGACACGCGGCTCGCACCTTAATATGAAAATGTAATGTCAGTGCGGCCCGCGAGTTCTATATGATTGCCGCTTGATAGCGTCACACCTGCCAACCGTCTGAATTTTCCCGGGAGACTCCCGAATTTCAGGGTAATTATTCTCTCGAATGTACGCTGGTGTTCACCCAATGTACAAAAATAAGGGCTTACAATGATGTCACTACCGCCCTCTAGAGCTTGTACAAATAGCTTGCCAACCCTAAGACTTGTTTGACGAGGCTATTGCAGACAAGAGACTGCAAGGCATCCTTATTCAACAGCAATACAGGTTACACTAAGGGTGGCCGTTTAGACAACTTTTGCACTCTTACTAATATGCGCCACACTGTGAACCCACACCAAACAAGAATGCCAAACACATTTGATTGATTTATTGATTGATTGATTGATATATTTTCATTTCAGGAGAACATCCGCACTATAACACAACGTAAACACGACAGAACAAATACCCTGAATCCCATGTATCCTGACTCTTCCGGGCTCCATTATACACCCAGCTACCACCAACCCTCCGTGCGTCGGTTGAGGTGGGCGGGGTTGGGTTGGTGCTAGCTGTGTGTATAATGTAGCCCAGAAGAGTCAGGATACATGGGATCCTGGGTATTTTTTCTGTCGTGTTTATGTTGTGTTATAGTGAGGATGTTCTCCTAAAATGTTTTGTCATTCTTGTTTGGTGTGGGTTCACAGTGTGGCGCATATTAGTAACAGTGTTAAAGTTGTTTATATCACAACCCTCAGTGTGACCTGTATTGCTGTTGAACAAGTATGCCTTGCAGTTGCGTATGCGTTTAGATAGAGGTCGCATCCAAAATGTGACCAGACGTCCAGCACGCAGATAGCATGGTGAAAATCCTGGCGCGATGACATGCAGAAAGGGTTTTAGAGGCATTGTCATCAAGGCACGCTGTCAAAGTTGATGCCTTGGGTGAAAATCGCAAAATGTTTACCTGGGAGATTTCTGATAGAAACATTAAAATTGGAAATCTACCGGACTTCTTCGGGCGGTCGGCAAGTATGCGGCTGAGCCACATCTGAGTGGTCAAAGAACCGCATGCGACTCCGGAGCCGCGGGTTGCCGACCCCTGATCTAGAGTTTACATTTTGACTAACTGTATCATTGTGTTATTGATGCAAGACCTTGTGCTAGTTAGTGCCTGTGCTGAAGGTCATGACTATCACGTGAAAGAAACAGCAAGGTTCCATTTCTGATTTACCACAGAAGCAGCAGCATAAAGTCCACTTGGTAAGAAAACTACTACTAATAGTTTCCACCCTCTTCAGATAATTTGAGATATTGTCACTGTGATTTTCCACTAAGTGAGAGCACAAAAGGATTTTTGATCATCCGTGGAGGGAGAGTCACTGGGAAGTAATTATGCTATGATATCACATTACCTGGATCATTTGCCCTCATCCTTTAAAAAGAGGCCAGTCCTGCACCGTTTGGTAATGCCATAACCATGAGTAAGAAAGAGCATGCGAGGCAAAAGCTTCTTTCTCACAGAGATCAGACTTGACACGCACATGCACAAAACGCATTATACACACAGGTACCTGTATGCAATCAGGCACATAATGCTATCTAGTGTGATGCATAAAACACGTCGACTATTGCTTTTAACACAACAAGGCAGGAGAGGTATATAATGATAAAAGATAATGACCATAATTAAAATACTGTAGCATGGTAGGCCCAACTATTCATTCAAAGCAAGACAGAGGTTTTATTTATATGAGTATCCTTCCATCCATCCATTTACTACCGCTTATTCCCTTTGGTGTCGCGGGGGACGCTGGAGCCTTTCTCAGCTACAATCGGGTGGAAGGCGGGGTACACCCTTGACATGTCGCCACCTCATTGCAGGGCCAACACAGATAGATGGACAACATTCACACTCACATTCACACAATAGGGCCAATTTAGTTGAACATGTTTGCCACTGTAACATTACACACAGTTTGAGCAGTAACAATGTATTTTACTATAGGAAAATAAAACATGTACTTTAATCAAGTGATTCAGTTTGAGAATTACTGGTTTAGGTGTTTGGATCTGAAAAAAATGATTGTTCTGCAAAACAAAACAAAAAACACAAGCAGATAAAACATAAGCCTACTCTCCACCTCAGGTTAACAAGCTGCGTATACAACCACTTTATTATAAAAGATAATTGTATTCCTAATTGAACTTTAAGAACTGACTGAGTTGCTTGCAGTGTGACCCCAAGATGCAGGTAAATGTATTTTAATGACCAAAAGAAAACTATTGCAGATAGGGAGTGAACAAAACACTACACTTGTAGAGGTATCAAAAAAAAAGCAAAGCAGGTTGAGCAGGCACAATGCACAATGCGATGCAATGATCCAGCCCTGTCCTTTGTACATATGGCTGGCATTTAAAGAAGCTCTCTGATTGGCAACCATAGACAGGTATTGGAGCCGGCACTCAGTGAAGCACGCAGACAATGGAAACTAGAAATAAGAGCGCTTGCTTTAACAAAAATAACACCAAAATATGAAAATAATAAATCCCAGTCCAACACTGTCATGGAGGGTCATAGTATGTACACTTCTTATACGATGCATCCCTTTATCAGTTTGCAGGTTCCTTGTTAAGGACCCCTGATATAAACTGTCAGCATCACTCAGCAAACTTAACACAACAGGTAGATGACAGAACAACTACTACTACAGGGAAAGGTGCTACACAACAACTAACGCCTACAATTACGCATAACTTCAACAACTGTTTAAAAGAGTGTTGAAAGGCATTCTGGAAAGCCAATTACGAATTCATGTCTATGATGAGTATATGTCAACTTTACTGTCCTGCACAAATGGTTGGGTGTTACAGTACAACAGATGGCCATTTGTATTCTCGTGTTCTCTTCTCTGTAACGCCGTACACCATCTAAGAGATCCACATTCCTTTTCAATCGAAGCCTTGGAGATGTGAAATGTGATCGTGACACTAATTTACTTCCAGCAACAGGAGCAGGATCCCACCAATTTGTACATTTCCAACCTGCCGCTTTCCATGGACGAGCAGGAGCTGGAAAACATGCTAAAGCCTTTCAGTCAGGCCATTTCTACACGCATCCTGCGGGACGCTAATGGAAGCAGTCGAGGCGTGGGTTTTGCCAGGTACGATCTCTGGATATTCAATCACTTCCAATCTTAAAATAACCCGCTCACCATGTGTGTGCCAAACACTGAGAAAAACAAGCAACACTAATCTTTTTTTTCTTTTAGGATGGAGTCTACAGAGAAATGTGAGGCCATCATCCAACATTTTAATGGAAAATATATTAAGACTCCACCTGGAGTGTCAGGTGAGTGCTTGTTGTTTAGTTTTAGTCTGTCCACGTCAGTGATCTTGTTTTCTGAGGGTTAACAACAAGTTCCGTTCCCAGGCCTTGATGTAAAATATACTGTAAGTTCTGAGTGTGAGTCGGAACTTATATCTGAATTCTACCTACAGTGAGTTAAGACTTAAGTTACTCAAGCTGTACGCAGAACATATGAATGACATTAGAAACAGTAACAAAAGTATTAAATACAGGAATGGAACAAAATGGTAATACAAAACCTATACTTTAATGCTGATGTCTTTTCAATTGAGTAGAGACACACCTATTTGTTGGAGGAAGGGTCAATAATGAGACCACTACACTGCTTAATTAACAATGTACATAAAATAGTAGAAGATCTTTCCACATGTTTAAAGATACTATCTTTATCCTTGATGATGGTCGCGGCATGTAATGGGCTTGAAATGCAACCAATGTTGATTTCTCCACTGTGTGTCTTACTCATTTCACTTAAAGGGGAACATTATCAGCAAACCTATGCAAGTGTCAATATATACCTTGATGTTGCAGAAAAAAGACCATGTATTTTTTTTAACTGATTTCCGAACTCTAAATGGGTGAATTTTGGCAAATTAAACGCCTTTCTGTTTATCGATCCTTTAGCGATGACGTCAGAACGTGACGTCACCGAGGTAATACACCCGCCATTTTCATTTTCAACACATTGCAAACACCGGGTCTCAGCTCTGTTATTTTCCGTTTTTTCGACTAATTTTTGGAAACTTGGAGACATCATGCCTCGTCGGTGTGTTGTCGGAGGGTGTAACAACACTAACAGGGAGGGATTCAAGTTGCACCACTGGCAAGAAATTTGCCGCCAGACCCCCATTGAATTTGCCAGAGTGTCTGCACATTTTACCGGCGATTCTAAGACAGACATGGCACAGAGATGTATGGATAACCTGCAGATGCATGTGCAACGATTAAGTCAACGAAATCACAAAGGTGAGTTTTGTTGATGTTGTTGACTTATGTGCTAATCAGACATATTTGGTCACGGCATGACTGCCAGCTAATCGATGCTAACATGCTATTTACGCTAGCTGTATGTACATTTGAAACTAGATACCCACATTTAATGCGAAAAAAACACATACCAATCGACGGATTTAAGTTGCTCCAGTGTCACAAGATGCGAAAGTCCTGATCGTTTGGTCTGCACATTTTACCGGCGATGCTAATAAGGCAGCCATGCTATGGGCCACTTCATTAAGTACACCCATGCTATGGCCGAATAGCGTCAATAGCTATTCGCTCAATAGCTTCAATTTCTTCTTCAACTTCGTTTTCGCTATCTGCCTCCAAACTCCGACCATCTGTTTCAATACATGCGTGATCTGTTGAATCGCTTAAGCCGCTGAAATCCGAGTCTGAATCCGTGCTAATGTCGCTATATCTTGCTGTGGTAACCGCCATGTTGTTTGTACTGGCAGCCCTGTATGACGTCACAGGGAAATGGACAGTCGCATCGCAAATAGCGAAAATCAAGAACTTTAAAGCTTTTTTTAGGGATATTCCGGGAGGTGTAAAATTTTGAAAAAAACTTCGAAAAATAAAACAAGCCACTGGGGACTGATTTTTATTGTTTTTAACCCTTTTGAAATTGTGATAATGTTCCCCTTTAACTTTACTTTTCTTTAACACGCTGCCACCAGAAGAGTCTACCTGAAGATCTAATAGAGGTTAAAGCTAAAAATAAAAAAATACCTGAAAAGAACTGTGTATTACTCCGCCTATGTATTTTTCCGCCGCACACATCCCTAGATGTACATTTTGTGCAGTTTTAAATATTGTGAGTGCATTCGTAACCACAAAAGGTCGTAGAGTGACATGAACATTAATACAAAGGCACTAAAGCAAATGCTTGACAAAATTTTAAGACAAGAAGAACTATACCAACACAACCAACTAAATGGTCTGTATTTATATAAGTGCTTCCTGTAACTTTTTTGCCTTTTTGTGCACTTCTCTGCTGCACTGTTTTTGTCATTAAATACATTTTACCTGCACATTGCTGGTCGTGTCTGCATCCTGGGGTCCAACAACACGGAACACGGAACAAACGTCCCACTTATGGAAATAATGTTGCAATACAAAGCGGACAAGACAATTCCTGTTTACAAATATTTCTGGAAAAAAAGATGAAATTCTCACACGGGCCCAAATTTCCAGTCAATTAAAATCCTTTGTTAAAACTGCAGTCTGGACTTTCACAATGTATGTTTATTTTGTACATACTTGTAATTCTCTGTTCTAGTGCCACCAGAGCCTTTGTTATGTAAGTTTGCTGACGGAGGCCAGAAGAAGCGCCAGAGTCAAGGAAAATATCTTCAAAATGGCCGAAGCTGGACCAGAGATGGCGAGACTGTGAGTTTCGTTTCTTTTGACGTCGCGTGTGTGAGTCTTGCATGGACACTTAGTCATTTTCTCTGCAGGGAGGAATGACCCTCACGTACGACCCCACCACAGCCTTACAGAATGGGTCAGTAGCACCAACACACACACTCCAAAGAGAACGGATGACTAAGAACTATCATGTGTGTAGGTTCTACTCCTCTCCTTACAGCATGGCTCCTAACCGCATGCTGGGGCCCACCTCGCTCTCTCCTTACATGCACTCGCCTGTGTCCACCTACCAGGTGCGGGTCACTCTCACGTCTTACCAGATCTCTTTTGTAGATATAGCATGATCTTGTTTTGTGTCATGCCAGATACACAACCCATCCTGGCTGCACCACCAGTCATACATCATGCCGCCCACTGTGAGTATCACATATCTTTTACCTTCGTGTACTTTTTCTTTGCGTTTCATTCATGTGAATGGATTCCAATAGGGAGCAGTCTTGACGCCAGGGATGGAGCACACCATGTCCATCCAGCCCACGTCGATGATGGGGCCCCTGGCACAGCAGCTCAGCCACCTGTCCATAGGCAGCAGTGGCACGGTCAGTAATCTGCACAATTTTACAGAACTAGCTTGCACACCTGGGTTCATTATCAGGAGGGTTCTGCCTTAATATGAAGCAATCATAGAAATAGATGGATTTTGTGATGTGTTGTTTTTTTTCATGGAATATTATCCGTATGCAACCTCGTTGCTGATGTGCAAGCAGATAAAAGTGTGTGCATGTAAATTCACACATTTTTATTTTAAGTTGTTATTCAAACATAATGGTCTTAAAGGGAAACTGCACTTTTTGGGGAATTTTCCCAATCGCTCACAGTCATAAAAGACATGACAACAGATGTTTTTTTTTATGCATTCTTACTCGTAAATAAACGCAAATAAAAGTCTGCTTACAACGGAACCAATGGGAGGTCCTCTATTACGCCCATTAAGCCCAAATAATAACCATTCAAAAAGCGCCTACATTACACCATTTACATTTTGTGACTTTAATATTAACCAAGTATTACTGATATTGTTATTATAAGTACTAATGGAGACAAACTATGATCGACTGGTGAGGTGTTTTCTTGCTTCCTTGCTCCTTGGAACTTTATTGTAGATCATAAATCATACCTCTCACCTGGATAGTAGAAGAAGGAAGACGTATTCCGACAAGTTGGTACACTTTGACAGCCATTTTGTTACGTTGCGAGCGCATGGCTGCGATGGCCGTGTTCCCTCCAATGCAGAAAACAAGCAGGAGGAGCGAGCAGGTAGGGTTAAGCCCTTCAATTATTACAGCAGAACAAAAATACAAAAACTGAGGACGCTAAATAAGCGTGGAGC
This sequence comes from Nerophis ophidion, assembly GCF_033978795.1. Classification (NCBI taxonomy): domain Eukaryota; kingdom Metazoa; phylum Chordata; class Actinopteri; order Syngnathiformes; family Syngnathidae; genus Nerophis; species Nerophis ophidion. The sequence goes on along the minus strand of NC_084616.1, from coordinate 30,286,834 downwards.
CAAAAAAACTAAATGTCACCAAGTGGGAACAGCGAGGAAAATCTGTAGGGCGGAAAAATCACTGGAGCGAGTTGAAAAACCAGAAGTAACGTAAATGTTGCCAATAGTGAGCATTGACCCAGCCACTCGTGCTGGGTGACAGAAAAACTATAAAGGGGAGTGATCAACCAAAACACATGTTGGGAACACTAATTGCTAAACTAGCAGGAGAATCAGTGCCCATGGAAACCAACAGTAAACAGAAGGAAAGAAAGTGCACCCAGGAAACAGACTAAAACATAGGAAACTACTAAACATAAATCACGCCATGACCCGGGTACGGATCATGACACATTTAGGACACAGAAATGGCGAGAATGACAGGAAAAGACGCTTGAAATGTCCCCATAATTTGCAACCGCGTCAGATATGGCAAACCATTTTATATTTAAGGGTTCCCAAAATGACATTTCACAATTGGCTCTCTAATGCCTCCTTTAAAATGAGAAAATATTACCCCCTCCTACGAGTTTCATGTGTCGACACGATAATCACAGGAGACGTCTATCATGAGAAGACACACATAAATGTCTCAGGAACACAAGTCGGCCATCACGGTTTTCGTCTTACATTTTGCGGCAAAAAACAGTGGTCGTACTTTAACGAACGCCATTAGATGTGGGAATGGCTTGGCGCCAAACATTGCTCCTGTGATTCGCCATAAAACTCGACTCAACAAATACAGATCTTGATCTTATTTGGTTGAAATGATGATGATACCACCCTGAAGTGACCGATGGGCCAGTACCTGTCCCTACCTACTCGTAGTGTGTGGAGCCAAAACTGCCCCATGCCATCACCGATTCAACTCACATTACTGCACTTTAGCTGATCAGGACAAATATTAAAGTCATGGGGGAGGATGAATTGCAAAAAATGTTTTGCAAATGACAGGAAGTGGGTGTGGCATAGTGCCAAACTTTGATCTGTTGGTTTTGTCATAACCCGTTACCCCGGTCATGGCATGATTTATGTTTGGTAGTTTTTCTGTGTTAGTCTGTTTCCTGGGTGCACCCTCTTTCCCTGTTTACTTTCGGTTTCCATGGGCACTAATTCTCCTCACCTGTCTTAGTTTTGCAATTAGTGTTCCCACCAGGTGTTTTGGTTCATCACCTCCCTTTATAGTGTGCTGTCACCCAGCAATAGTTGCTGGGTCAATGTTTGCTGAAGGCAACATTTACGTTCTCCTGTTTCTTCTCCTTGCAATAGTAAGTTTGTATAGACTAGCATTCCTCGTGTTTTCACTTTGGTGACATTTTGGTTTTGCTCCACGCTTGTTAGCGTCCTCAGTTTGTATTTTGTTGATGCTGCTTTAATTATATTAAAAATACTTAATCTTACCTCCACGCTACTCCTGCTTGCTTCCTGCGTTGCTGAAGAACACAACAATCGAAGCCATGCGCCCTCGAAGATGTAACAGGTTTGCCACAAAATACAAAACGTTAATAACTCAATTTCACAAATCCAGGTCTTGACCCTAATTGCTGCAAATGATGATGACAGTCGGAAATGGCTTTATTTCATTTTATTTTATTGTACTTTAATGTATCTTATTAGGGCCTGAGCAGTGGAGCAAGCCCCTCAGGGGCAATACAGAGCACCGCAAGGGCCCTATTAATATTGACGCCTTTTTGAGGCCCTTATCATGCAGGACAAGTCCCCATACAGTGGTTAGAGTGTCCATCCTGGGATCGGTAGGTTGTGAGTTCAAACCCTGGTCGAGTCATACCAAAGACTATAAAAATGGGACCCATTACCTCCCTGCTTGGCACTCAGCATCAAGGGTTAGAATTGGGGGTTAAATCACCAAAAGTTATTCCTGGGCGCGGCCTCCGCTGCTGCCCACTGCTCCCCTCACCTCCCAGGGGGTGATCAAGGGTGATGGGTTAAATGCAGAGAATAATTCCACCACACCTAGTGTGTGTGTGACAATCATTGGTACTTTAACATTCAATTTATTTAGCAGGTGCGTCAGGTATGTAGAAAAAATTTATATTTTGGGGGTCCTGAAATTTTTGGTGATGGGTCAGGGCATCGGGAAGGACCTGACCGCAAGCGTCATGCGTGCTGTGCGACTCACGTGAACCCTGTGGTGCAATGGGGGAAAGGGCCCGTACAATGCAGGCTCGCAGCTTTAATTTAAATTGTTAGTTGGCAGTTTCCAGCGAAAAAAACAAAACATTTCTGTATACTTGTCTTCTAAAATTATCATTGCTGTTATTTTTCAGTATATGCCGGCAAACACATCTATGCAGGGGACATATGTCCCCCACTACACACAAGTGCCTCCTGCCAACATCTCCGTCGAGGTAAGAGCATGTTTGTTGCGTGAAGACATTAAAAGAAATCCCCTCATGTAGTGTCTCGATGTCAGGAAAGTGCCATCCAGCCGCCTGTTGCCGTAGAGACACCCACTGAACACACAAACTACTCCTACCAGCATAACAAGTGACGACAACGGTGAGTTTGACGTTCTTTCATTCATAATTAAATATTGTGTTCTGCTGTGTATCTGAAGCATTGTTTGTGTTGTCACGTTGTGTCAGATCTCTTTCCGCACTCTATCTGGACTGTTACACAGAAAGAGGACACCACAGACTATTTCACTCCAGCAAAAGGTGGACACATTGAGGTTTGAATGGACAGAAGGATAAAAAAACCCACAAACATTCACGACTCATTTTGTTTTCTTCTACGGGAAACGTTTTTTTGCCTGTTCCATATTGTTGTACATATTTTTTGTGTGTGTTTATTTCTTTATGTGCCCTAAATGTTTAAAAACTATAGATAAAAAAATGTTTTAAAGGTAAAGACAGTCCTCTTTGGGGTGCAATGGGGCAGAATGGTCAGATCTGAAACACAAACACAAAAAGGGCTTGTTTCTTTTTAAGATGCAGCAATCTTGACAAGGCTTCAGACAATCACACGCGTACACAACACAACAACATCACGTCAACATGGTGCTTGATTGGCCACAAGATTGATTTAAAACATTCCAGCTCTCCACGTCTAACCATGGCTACACACACATACACACACACACACACACACACACACACAACAAAAACACAAAACAGTGGAGTTTCTGCTCTTTTCCACTGTAGCGTCTCACTTGGTTTCATATTTGAACAGTCGGCACATCACAAGGTGCATTTTCTACTTTCTGGTCCTGTTTTGGGAAAAAAAAAAAGGACTGACTCTCCCCAGAATTATGTTTTAGTTTCAGTAGTGCTCTGCAGTCAATGTGGACGTGAAGTCAAAAGCTCTGATGTGTTCTACAGGAGACACAATATTTGCTTCTGCTTTTTTATTATTTAAATGTTTTTTTGATTTTATTCATTCATGAGGCTTTTCAGATTGATCTTATTTTTCAAAGAAACCGTGATTTTATTTTTGATAGTGTGTTGTGATAGTGACATTTTTGTATGTTTACAGACATTGTTGTTTTTTTTTTACTTCCTGAGAGGCTTTAACGTGTGTTTCTGTTACAAACGTCATGAACATCAATCAGCTGTGTATGTTTTAATAAGGTTTCCATGCTCGAAACAAACGGACCTCATCCTCACACATTGAGCGTTCTATAAAGGCAATATAAGCAGTTTAGTAAGCTTCACAGCTGGTACTGTGTCCAAATCTTCTACATTTTCCGTCCAAAGTTTGTTAATCACGTCCAAGGTCTGGCGATCTATGCAATTAATTTATGAGTCCTGACTGATGCAATATAGTGCAGATATTTACACCTCCCGTTGGGCCGGGAGTGACAGCATTTAGCGTGTGCTGCGTGAAAAGTGATGTGCGTGTTGTTTTAATTGGAGGATCTGAGCTGGACGACTGTTCTCAAAGTGCAGCACACTCGGCTACTAATTTCCTAGTTTCCATTCGCCATCAGCAGTCTTTTCTTTCTCACTTTGCTGTTTTCAGGGGCAACATTCACCTTCACGGCAATGCCTTAGATCTCACTGGAAGGGTAGAAAATACAAAGTTGCAGTGATTCCATGTTTTGGGTGGCGCTGGGATTAATGAACTAATGCTCAGCTTTTAGGAAAATCCTTTATCAAATATGACGGCATCTGTTTTATCTGCATCCATCATCTCGATTCATGTTCCGGCGTCTGTGCCAAGATGCCTCTCATCACGTCCCACGCCCAGCTATTAACTTTGTCTTTTTTGGTTTTGTTTATTTTTTAAATAAATGTTGGCCTCCAGCAAGGAGGTTTGTTTTCACCTGTGTGTTGATTTTCTTGTTTAATAGAAGAATACAGACGATGCCTGCAGGAGAAGCAAGGCAAAGACAAATCTGTTTGAAGACACTTTTCTAATCTCCTTGATCTGCAGACCTTGACTGAGTCGTTCGTTTGAGAAGATTTTTTAATCAAAAGTTTTACATTTAGGCCTACTGTATACTTGTAGTTTATACCAAATAGCATGTGAATAGGTGCTCCTGCGTATATTTAAATATTTGAAAGTTTTCTCTCTCTCTCTCTCTCTATATATATGTATGTATGTATATATGTATATGCATATATATATATGTATGCACTGAACAAAAATATAAATGTGACACTTTTGTTTTTGCTCCCATTTTTCATGAGTTGAAATCAAAGATTTAAAACTTTTACTATAACAAAAAAGACCTATTCCTCTCTAATATTGTTCACAAATCTGTCTAAATCTGTGTTAGTGAGCACTTCTTTTTCCTTCCATCCTCACAGTTGTGGCATTTCAAAATGCTGGTTAAACAGCATAATTAATGCACAGGTGTGCCTTAGGCTGCCTACAATAAAAGGCCACTCTGAAATGTGCAGTTTTATCACACAGTACAATGCCACAGATGTCACAAGTTTTGAGGGAGTGTGCAGTTGCCATGCTGACTGCAGGAATGTCCACCAGAGCTGTTGCTCATAAATTGAATGTTCCTATCTCTACCATAAGCTGTCTCCAATGTTGTTGTTTTTTTAGAGATGTTGGCAGTACATCCAACCGGCCTCACAACCGTAAATTTTTGCAGTACATCCAACCGGCCTCAATACCGCAGACCACGTGTAACCACACCAGCCCAGGATCTCCACATCCAGCATATGCATCTCCATGATTGTCTGAAACTAGCCACCCGGACAGCTGCTGCAACAAATAGTTTGAAGAACCAAAAAATTTCTGAAAAAACAGTGAGAAACCGTCTCAGCGAAGCTCATCTGCATGTGTGTCGTCCTCATCACGGTCTCGACCTGACTGCAGTTCGTCGTCGTAACTGACTTTATTGGGCCAATGCTCACGTTCGATGGCGTCTGGCACGTTGGAGAGAAATAGCTGGGCAGGCGTATGTTATGGACATCGAACGCAAGAGCATTTTATTGATGGCATTTTGCAGAGATACTGTGACGAGATCCTGAGACCCATTATTGTGCTTTTCACCCAAGACCATCTCCTCATGACTGCACGGCCCCATGTTGCAAGGATCTGTACACAATTCCTGGAATCTGAAAACATCCCAGTTCTTGCATACTATACCATACCATACCAACTTTATTCATAAACCCCTTTAAAACAACCACAGTTGAAGAACAAAGGGCTGTACACCACAAGGAAATTAAGGCAAAGGACAGACTAAAAAAAATAACATTTAAAATAGAAGTAAAAAACACATTGAAATAGCAAATACAAATTACCCTAAGAACAATTTGTTCGATAAAAAGCAGTTAAAAAGTTAAAAACAGTTAAAAACACTTTCAAGTCTCATGCTGGCTGAAAAGCCAGTGAATAAAAATGGGTTTTAAGAAGGGTCTTAAAAATAGCCAAAGAAGGGGCCTGTCTCACATGGAGAGGGAGATTGTTCCAGAGTTTGGGACCAGCAACAGAGAAGGCTCTGTCCCCTCTGAGCTTGCACTTTGATTTGGGTACCTCCAGGATCAGCTGACCTGAGGGACCGGGTGGGGGCATAAAGGTGGAGCAGCTCACAGAGGTAAGGTGGGGCAAGACCATGTAAGGATTTAAAAACGAGTAATATCATTTTAAAATGGACTCTAAAAGACACAGGCAGCCAGTGGAGGGAGGCTAAAACAGGAGTAATGTGCTCTCTTTTTCTTGTGTCTGCATTTTGGGCCAGCTGCAGACGTGAGAGAGAGGATTTATTAATACCAAAATACAAAGAGTTACAGTAATCCAGCCGAGATGTGATAAGGCATGGATTACTGTCTCAAACTGTTGCCTAGAAAGGAGGTTTTTAACCTTGGCCAGCTGACGTAAATATACTCACCACACATGTCACCCATTGAGCATGTTTGGCAAGAAATGCTCACTAACACAGATTTAGACAGATTTTTGAACAATATTTGAGAGGAACAGGTCTTTTGTGTATATGGTAAAAGATTTATATATTTTAGTTTAACTTGTTTAAAATTGGAGCAAAAGTGTTGTGTTTTGCAAATCCTTTTCAACCCATATTCAGTTGAATGCACTACAAAGACAAGATATTTGATGTTCAAACTCATAAACTTAATTTTTTTTTGCAAATAATCATTAACTTAGAATCTCATGGCTGCAACACATGCCAAAGTAGTTGAGAAAAGATATCACCGTTTTTCTTTTAACAACACTCAATAAACGTTTGGGAACTGAGGAAACTAATTGTTGAAGCTTTGAAAGTGGAATTCTTTCCTATTCTTGTTTTATGTAGAGCTTTAGTCGTTCAACAGTCTGGGGTCTCCGCTGTTGTGTTTTAGGCTTCATAATGCGCCACACATTTTCGATGGGAGACAGTTCTGGACTGCAGGGGGGTCAGGAAAGTACCCGCACTCTTTTACTACAAAACCACACTGTTGTAACACGTGGCTTGTCATTGTCTTGCTGAAATAAGCAGGGGTGTCCATGATAACGTTGCTTGGATGACAACATATGTTGTTCCAAAACCTGTATGGACCTTTCAGCATTAATGGTGCCTTCACAGATGTGTAAGTTACCCATGCCTTGGGTACTAATGCACCCCCATACCAGCACAGATGCTGGCTTTTGAACTTTGCGCCCAAAACAATCCAGATGGTTATTTTCCACTTTGTTCCGGGGGACATCACGTCCACAGTTTCCAAATATAATTTGAAATGTGGACTGGTCAGAACACTTTTCCACTTTGCATCATCAGTCCATTTTGGATGAGCTCGGGCCCAGCAAAGCCAGCAGCGTTCCTTGGTGTTGTTGATAAATGGGTTTGGCTTTGCATAGCATAGTTTTAACTTGCACTTACACATGTAGCGAGCAACTGTAGTTACTGACAATGGTTTTATGAAGTGTTCCTGAGCCCATGTGGTGATATCATTTACACACAGATGTCAGTTTTTGATGCAGTACCGCCTGAGGGATCAACGGTCCGTAATATCGCTTACGTGCAGTGATTTCTCCAGATTCTCTGAACCTTTTGATGATTTTACGGACCGTAGATGGTAAAATCCCTAAATTCCTTGCAATAGCTCGTTGAGAAATGTTGTTCTAAAACTGTTTGACAATTTGCTTACAAATTGGTGATCCTCGTCCCATCCTTGTTTGTGAATTACTTAGCATTTCATGGAAGCTGTTTTTATTCCCAATCATGGCACCCACCTGTTCCCAATTAGCCTGCACACCTGTGGGATGTTCCAAATAAGTGTTTGATGAGCATTCCTCAACTTTATCAGTATTCATTGCCACCTTTCCCAACTTCTTTGGCACGTGTTGCTGGCATCAAATTCTAAAGTTAATGATTTGCAAAAAAAAAAAAAAAAGTTTATCAGTTTGAACATCAAATATTTTGTCTTTGTAGCACATTCAACTGAATATGGGTTGAAAATGATTTGCAAACCATTGTATTCCGTTTATATTTACATTTAACACAATTTCCCAACTCAAATGGAAACGGGGTTTGTGTATATACTGTATCTGTCTATATATATATATATATATATATATATATATATATGAACTATTTGGGGAAAAAAAGATATAAAAATAACTGAAAACTTGTTTAAAAATAAACAAGTGATTCAATTATAAATAAAAATTTCTACTCATAGAAGTAATCATCAACTTAAAGTGCCCTCTTTGGGGATTGTAATAGAGATCCATCTGGATTCATGAACTTAATTCTAAACAATTTTTCACAAAAAAAGAAATCTTTAACATCAGTATTTATGGAACATGTCCACAAAAAATCTAGCTGTCATGTGAATATTGCATTGTTGTTTTTTCACAGTTTATGAATTTACATTCATATTTTGTTGATTATTCAATAAATACATTTATAAAGGATTTTTTAATTGTTGCTATTTTTAGAATATTTTATAAAAATCTCACGTACCCCCATTTGAGAACCACTGCTCTAGAGGCAGCATATAAAGATGAAAAAGAATGGGACCTATCTCATGGGTTCTTAATCAGTAAATTACATGCAGAATTTGAAAAAACTTTTTTTTTAAATGTAATCAGTGTCAAACAGGAACATCTTTAAGTGGTGTCAAACAATTACATTTTTTAATCACTTCCACATTTTGATTACTTACAGAAAATGACTTCCATGCATAATTTGTATTTACTTTAAAAATCAATGTTGTCAGAATGTCAAACAGGAACATATTAAGGTGCTGTCAAATGATTACATGTTTTTTTAGATTAATCACACTTCCGTTTAAATAAATGTGATTAATCTCAGTAAATTACTAACATGCATAATTCAAATTAACTATAACAAAAATATCAGGACAAGTGTTTGAAATGCTGTCAAGTTATATTTTTTAATCAACTAAATCACACTTTTATATTTTGATTAATCACAGTAAATTACTTGCAGGATTACATTAAATTACCTTTACAATCATATTTTGTTGTCAGAATGTCAAACAGGGAAACATTTTCAGATGCAGTCAAATGATTTTTTTCTTTTTTACCAGATTAATCACACTTCTGCGTTTAGTCACAATAAGTTACTTGCGTGCAGAAATTCAATCAACTTTAAAAATATATTTTGTTAAAATGTCAAACAGGAACATTTTGGGTGTTTTGATGGGATTAATCACTTTTTCATTTTGATTGTGATTAATCACAGTACATTGCTTGCATGCATAATTTAAATTAACTTAAGTAGAAAAATAATTTGCTGTCAGAATGTCACACTGCGACCTTTTTTAGGTGTTTGACCTGAATAAATGTCATTTGCTCCAAACAGTTGTAGCTAAAGCAATATCAGTTTATTTTGAAACAAAAGTTGCCACAAGTTGGAGTCTCCTCACACATCTTGGCACTGACGTGATCACTGACTGTAGAACAACCGGTGTTGTTACCGTTCATGGTTAAGGTGTACAAAAAATAAAATGTGCAATTAAGGGATGTTTTGTGATTATAAGCTGACAACCCTAATATGGTGTATACACAGTATATTTTTAAACATACATATACTGTATATCCTCCATTGATATGGCACCAACAATAATACAAGATAATTTATTACTGAAACAATTAAATCTACATAAAAAATAGCAAGTACATAAAAAGTATTATACAATGTACCAAGACAATTTAGGTTCTGAATATATATACAAAGTTGAAAATATTCTGAATTCGTCAAAAGTTGCTGTAGACTCCCGTACACAAAATAGAATTTGAAAGTTAATTTACAATCTTTTTGCAAAACTCATGAGGACTTTTTTCCAGGTGTGACAAATAAGACTACTGTGTATCACTTGCAGAAGAATTCTACTTCCATTCAATCACATTCTGCATGGCAATGTCATATTTCAACACCTTTTTGTTGAAAGTCAAATTAGAAAAATAATCCTCTATTGAAAGTAAATGTGCATATTACAAGAGAAAACAATGTACAAGTCTTATGGCCCAATACAAAGGTGCCATTAGGAGAGTCCTAGTATGTCATCTAAACATGTGTGGTTGCTTCAAACTGAACACTGGACTTGACAATATGCTTTATAGTCAGTAAACAAGAAGAACTTTTCAGATAAATCCTGCAGTATTTGAGGTATGCTCGCTCTAAAGACAATTCAAGAAAACAAAACAAAAAAAAACCTAAGTGTGGGTAGACGACTTGGGGGCAGTGCTTAGAGCTCCAGCAACATCCTGTAAGGTAAAGTTCAATAAGCTTGGTCAGTCCCTGATCTGATGTGCTGGTGTTGCAGGGCCTCGGTAGGCCTGCTGATGTTTCCTTTCACAACAGTTTACGGTTCACTATCTCCCAAACCATCCTTCTTCTGAAATACGGCATTTGTTTCTGCAAAAAGGATCAACAGAGCACATGTTAGCAGCTGAAGAAGGCTCCCATTCATGCTGATCGGGCAGAGCAAATACCTGTGTGAATGTAATTGGCTTGTCTTTGGTAATGTAATCTGCATATTTACATGTGAACATTCCACAGTCACTCCCGTTCATTTGCTGTGGTATTTCCTGCAATGACAAAGAGTGCATAAGCATTTTTAGAGATAACATATAAGTACACATTAAATACTTTATTGACAGGCATTACAAAGCATATTTTAAAGGCCTACTGAAACCCACTACTACCGACCACGCAGTCTGATAGTTTATATATCAATGATGAAATATTAACATTGCAACACATGCCAATAAGGCCCGTTTAGTTTAATAAATTACAATTTTTAATTTCCCGCGGACTTTCCTGTTGAAAACGTCGCGGAATGATGACGCGTATGACGCGTGTTTGTGACGTTATTGGTTGGAGGGGACATATTAGCCCAGCACCACTTACGGCTAAAATTCGTCTCTTTTCATCCCGCAATTACACAGTATTTTGGACATCTTTGTTGCTGAATCTTTTGCAATTTGTTCATTTAATAATGGAGACTATAAAGAACAATGCTGTTGGTGGAAAGCGGTGTATTGCAGCTGCCTTTAGCACCGAGACACAGCCGGTGATTCTTTGTTTGTTGTGAAGCTTTAACACAGAGCGGTCAAGCGAACAGGTTTCTCTGCGTCAACCAGTAAGTTTTTGGATGGGAAAATTGTGATATTACGTCGACTCTTACTGGAGACTTCAGTGGATTATGGGACCTCCTCCTGTAGCTGTCAAAAAGGCAGCTGTGATCTTGGCTCCTCAGCTTCTCACGGAGACACTGGCGTTCACCGCAGCCATCCGACTTTCATGTATGACTTTATAATCTCACTAAAATACTATTAACACAATAAGCAAATAAGGGATTTTCCAGAATTATCCTAGTAAATGTGTCTAATTACATCTGAAACTCTCTCACTGTCGCCGCCTGGAGCCGTGACCTTTTTTTTTTTCTTTAGTGCTCCACTCTAACTTTCCTCATTCACAAATCTTTCATCCTCGCTCAAATTAATGGGGAAATCGTCGCTTTCTCGGTCCGAATCGCTCTCACTGCTGGTGGCCATGATTGTAAACAATGTTCGGATGTGAGGAGCTCCACAACCCATGACGTCACGCGCACATCATCTGCTACTTCCGGTACAAACAAGGCTTTTTTTATTAGAGACCAAAAGTTGCGAACTTTATCGTCGATGTTCTCTACTAAATTCTTTCAGCAAAAATGTGGCAATATCGCGAAATGATCAAGTATGACACATAGAATGGACCTGCTATCCCCGTTTGAATAAGAAAATCTAATTTCAATAGGCCTTTAACTGTAGTTTGGAAACAATAAGAGTGGTGTTACATTAAACAAATAAGCAACTTTAGCGCAACAGCCTCATATAGCTTTGTACATGGAAATGCCTCTTAAATTTTTTTGTTGTATAAAACTGAGCGCCATTTTAGTCATTTACTGCAGTGTTTTTCAACCTTTTTTGAGCCAAGGCACATTTTTTCCGTTGAAAAAATCCAGAGGCACACCACCAGCAGAAATCATTAAAACACTAAACTCAGTTGACAGTAAAAACGTTGTCGCAATTGTTGGATATGACTTTAAATCATAACTAACAATGCATCACGAGCTCGTGTCTCAAAGTAGGTGTACTGTCATCACCTGTCACATCACGTCCTGACTTATGAGTTTTTTTCTTTTGTGTAGTGTTTTAGTTCTTTTTCTCCTTTTTTGGTATTTTCCTGTAGCAGTTTCATGTCTTCCTTTGAGCGATATTTCCCGTATTTACTTTATTTTAGCAATCAAAAATATTTCAGTTGTTTTTATCCGTCTTTGTGAGGACATTGTTGATTGTCATGTCGTGTTCGGATGTACTTTGTGGACACCGTCTTTGCGCCACAGTAAGTCTTTGCTGTCGTCTAGCATTCTGTTTTTTGTTTACTTTGTAGCCAGTTCAGTTTTAGTTTTGTTCTGCATAGCCTTCCCTAAGCTTCAATGCCTTCTCTTAGAGGAACTCACATTTTGTTTAATTTTGGTTTAAGCATTAGACAACTTTTTACCTGCATGCTGCTTCCCACTGTTTCAGACATCTACAAAGCAATTAGCTATCGGCTGCCACTTACTGGTAGGGAAGAGTATTACATGGTTACTCTGCTGAGCTCTAGACAGCACTGACACTCAACAACAACACATAATTTGCAGATCACTGGTTTGAAGAAAATATTTTTAGCCCAAATAGTTTACATTAGATCATCTCCCATGGCCCACCAGACTGTATATCACAGCACAGTGGTTGAAAAACACTGATTTAGTGGATTTGAAGCAATACCGTGTGCTCTTTGTGCTAAAAAGGTACATCAGCACCACCTTGTGCACTGGAGGCTCCCCACACCCATTCTGTGGTGCACTAGGAAGGGACTAATTAGAGTCATGAGACGATGGCCAACTTGGTTTCTGGCAATCTCCTCAATGATTGGTCAATAGGCACTCACGTGGCTACAGGGCACCCTGACTGCCCCTAACTTTGACCTGATGCTATATGTTTGGAGCATTTCCTCATTAGTTTTTGGACGTTTAAAATTGCCCTGTTGTGCAACATGCGGCTGCTCACCCGGGGGAATTATGGGAAGGCTTTACATCGCTTTCCCCACAACATTGAAAAAAAAATGTGGTTCACAAACAACACTGGAGAACCACAGATTACGTGTTGTGCGAGGTAAACATACAACACGTCTGCGTTTTGTTGAGGTGAGAACACGCAGAAGCGAATGCAAATAACAGAAAAAATTAACAAATTTACGAGATGGTTTGACAAAAACAGACTCTTTGAATCTCAGTAAAACTAAAATAATTACACTCAGTAACAGTAGAAAAGAAGGTTGGACACAAATACGAAGAGGGACATTGAAAGAGTAAAATAAAACACATTTGGGGTATAATAATAGATGAGAAAATGAACTGGAAGTCTCATACCAACATACAAAATAACATGGTAAGAAATAAACCGAAAAGGAATTAAGCCAAATATCTTCTGGACCCAAAATCATTTCATATTCCCTATTACTCGTTTGTGTCACAATATCTGAGTTATTGTGCAAAAATATGCGGAAATGGCTACAACAGTACACTTAATCACTTACCATGTTACAAAAAAGAAAGCTCGGTTAGAATTATAGGTGATACATACAGTGATGTCAAATACATTGGAGGCAACCACCACATTTGACATACTTCACACAAAAGTAAAAATTAATCTGTGATTGTTGGTCCAAAGCTAATGAAGATATTGACAAAAAGAAGGAAGTAAGGTGTTTTTGTTCAGAGTATTTTATTTTTTTACATTTATTGCTACGTCGGATGCGTGTTAGAGTGCCCGCTGGTCACAAAACACTATAGAGGGCTGTAGCAGCAGAGGGCGTCAAAATTATACTTTGACGTAAAAAAAAAAAAAGCATGTTTTGACTTTATGAGTTGAAGTATGTTTAAAACTACTTATAGACATCATTTGGGGGGTTTTAATCAGAAAAACAAAAAACAACGACAGCAATTGCCAGCATCCAGGCACAGATGTGTATGTCCCTGGTAGCAGTCATGGCGCCTGTTCAGTTGGCCACACTCTTTATACACAACTCTGAGATTAATAGACCAACAGCGACACCAAGTGGTCAAAACGAACACACTGACCCCGTGTATGTCCGTTTAGCGTTAATCTTTTACTTTTAATACTTGATAGGTGTCCCTGAATTATAGTGTCAGTTCTTCTGAGACTATAGAGTAGTGCTCTACTTCAGGGGTGCCTACACTTTTTCAGGAGGGAAGCTACTTTTTAAATGACCAAGTCAAGCTGATCTACCTCTTCTTATAAAATAGAAATACTAATATATATATATATATATATATATATATATATATAATCGCACTATTTCTCCGATTAATCGCGATTAACTGCATTGTATACGCAAAGCCCAATAATGAATTCAAAAGTAGTGTGTAGTGCATCTTTATTGGAATATTCTCCCACATGAACAAAAGCGCCAAAACATTTGTTTTGTTGTGCAAACACAATTTAAATCAGTCCTTGTTAAACAGTAGCAGTTAAATAGCATATTTTATGAAAATCAACTCAAAAAATGTAAATACAAACATTTAAGCTTATTGCCACTGCCAGGGTATTTAAGTTATCCTGTTTGTTATGGAAAATAAATATAATCTACTTACAAATCTCTGAGCCACAATCATAACATCTGAACAGGCAATTTCTGAGGTAACAGCAGAAACATTTTTTTTTATCAGGGATCTTATGTTTAAAAAACCTATTTTATAGGTAGTGGGCTGTTTTAGGGAATTTTTGATCAAATTATCCGTAGTAGCAGTATTAATAATGTTGTGTTTATTCTGCGTAGTGCACTTAAAATAATTATGACCATATCTAGGAAATGATATGATGGGAATTTTGCTTGGTGCTTTGATATACTGAACGCATCATATACATGGTACTATATTGTGATTGTTATGAGCCTGCGAAAAAAAGAACTACCCTACCCAGCATGCAACAGGAGTGACGAGCATGCGCGGTAGCCCGGTATAGGTTGTGTTGCTATGACGGCATCTTGTATGTTGTGATATGCACGCTCTGAAAGCAAACGTTAAGAACTCAGCCAACACGCCTCGTCTGCATTATTCATAAATAGACAGACAACACATATACTCCGCTGCTTCACAGGCCGCTGGATGAAGCCGGCAAAGTATTCCCATGCTAGCTAGCAGGTCTAGCAAGCACGGGTCATTCAGTCCAAAACGGCCCGATCTATCCACATCCAGAATTGTCTGGCGGTCGTAAGTGATCCCGGAGTGACCACGCTGTAAGCCAGCCATGAAATTTGCAGAATTGTCCGGTATTTTTGCAAAATGTTCCATCTTTACCAAGAGCCCCTCCACGCCGAAGCCCGTCCGGGCGACGCCATCTTGTTAAGAAAAGGCGTTAACAAAATAAAAGCATGTAAACAACATACGCAAATGTGCGATAAAATAATTGTCGGCGTTAATAGATTGATGAGTTAACTCGTAATTAACGCATTAATTTGCCCACCCCTAATATATATATATATATATATATATAT
Source organism: Nerophis ophidion (assembly GCF_033978795.1). Taxonomy (NCBI): domain Eukaryota; kingdom Metazoa; phylum Chordata; class Actinopteri; order Syngnathiformes; family Syngnathidae; genus Nerophis; species Nerophis ophidion. The sequence goes on along the minus strand of NC_084616.1, from coordinate 30,271,362 downwards.
ATATATATATATATATATATATATATGTATTTTTGAAACAGACGTTTTTTGTTAATATGTTAAAGGTGTTTAATAAAATTCAAGCATTAAACATGTATCATGTTGTAATCGTATGCATGTACGAAATAAACTCAATCCATAACAATAACATATGGATGGATTCCTTTCTTTCATAAAGACAAGAATATTTTTTGGTGTATTACCTGATTCAGTTTGGCTGATAACTTCCACATTTTTGAATTTACATTGTGGAGGAGAAAAAAAGTCCTCCTTTCTGTCCAATACCACATGAAAGTGGTTGTTTTTTGTCATCTCATTTGTCCAGCTTCCATTGTTGTTTTAAACACTTTACAAGAAATACATTAACGCCAAACTCCTTAGCTTGCCAGCTTGTGTGAGCTAGCTTTCTGACTCTTATTTTGTTAGCGCAGGCAGGATGGAGCAGCATTTTTTTAATTGTGAAGACAGAAACCGTGCGGTCGGTATTTAGGCTTTTGACAGCGTGTTCGGCGCGAGAGTGTTGAAAGCCAGCATCCTCTCACAAAATCCTTGGGTGCAGCGAATGTCAATCAAGTGACGTCATAGTGAAGATTGATGATCGCTAAATTTTAAGTCTATTTTTTTAATGCCGGGTTGGCGATCGACTGCCACACCCGCCGCGATCGACAACTGGGCACCCCTGCTCTATGTTATAAGAAGGAAAAAGGACTAACTCCATTAACTGGGAAGGACACTTACGAGCCTCATTAAATGTAGAACTTACATTGCGCGTTTTGCTGGATAAAGTCCATCCTGTGGTATCCAGTTCTTGACCCTTTTTGTCCTTACTTTCTTGTTGCAGGTATTCACTGTAGACAACACACTGAGTTCATCTTTACAGTCTACATGCAGAAAATCCCTTTCACATCAGTGCAACTTACAGCAACACTTTGCAAGCTTCATCATTGTTTCCTCCCATAGAATCAAAATATGTGACAGCCTTTTGTCGGAAATCCACCACCTGAGACAAGGAACGTGGTGATATTAGCTTGTTATAACATACTCAAACATTCCCATTGCTTAGTACAACTTACAGAGAGGCACCAATGCATCCTAAGGTGGACAGGGACCAAAAGAATGTCTTTGGAAAAGATGTCCATCTTTTTAGTCCAGCGGCGGACAGCAGAATATCCGCTACTGCGCAGCTTGGGATAGAAGAATGTGCTAAATGTGTTGACAGTGGGCAGCTTGGGGTTTTTGCTACGTTCCACCAGCAGATTCATGTAAAAGTTGATCACCTGACAATAAAAGGACATGAAATGCCCAAATTAATGAAGATTGGGTTGAAATAGCACCAAGTGTTAAGTGCAAGTAAGTTAGACTGTTGATGACCAATAGCGAATTTGCAATAATGGATGCATAATGAACCCTTAATCAATGCCATAACATGTGTATAAATTGCAATTGCATGCAGTCAGCAGTCAATTTTTGTTCTTGACCAAGAACACAAGTTCACGCTTACACTACAAAAAAACATTTTTATGCATGCTCCGATTAATCCCTGAGTGAGATTGACCGATACCAATGCGATCACATGTATTAACTGTAAATTTAAAGTATGCTTGCTCTAACAGTATCAGCACAATGTTTAAATTAGTTCCCAATTTTCTCTTATGACATACAAAGGTTTGAGCAAAACTAATTCAATAGTTCACAATAATAGGGATTGGCGATGAAATGATGTCAATATAATACAATACACACACAATCAATATCAATAAAAAATGTGTTTGATATATAAATATACTTTTTTTTTTTTCATTTTGTCGGAAGAAACCAGTAGTTGCAAAGAGGTTGGTTGCATTAAAAAAGCCCTCGCTCTCTTGTAAACCCAGCCACAAAGAAAGTGATCACTGATTAGTAGGAGTCACCCGCCAACAATTATCAAGTTTGGTTGCGTGATCCTGTCGTCTTGCGTTAGTTCTTTTGCACTGTGTGAGAAGAGAAACTAAAAATGAGTGCTGCAGCGAGACAAGGTATTGTTAACAAAACAGGAAAAGTCCCTAATACAGTATGAACGTTTTTTTTTTGTTGTTTTTTTGTTTTTAAACGGACCGTAGTCGGACCAAGGCGCTCCTATGATCAGTAATACCTCAGTTTGTAAACATTGACAAAAAATAAAGAGAAATATCACTATCAGTCTATCGATCATATAGATGTTTTATTAATGTCATTGTTAAATTCATGCTAATATTTCCTTACTTTCTGCTGTAAAATCGTACCATTTAGACTTCCTAAACTTTACTAAAGACTTATTTCCTGGTGTTGTAGACTCGTCCTCCAATGATTTAAGACTTACGATACCAAGAAATGCAGTTTATCTGCCAAAATGAAGGTGATGATTATCAATTTAGGGGATTGGCTCCACCAGGTGTATGAAGATGCACAATTAAGTACTGGACCCTTGTCCACCAAAAAACTAAAATAAAAATAAATAAAGTATCTGCCATACAGGATCGATTTTTGTGATAGTCATTAAAAGTCATAAATCGGCAATAACCAATCATATTCTTTTTACGGAAATCAGCCGATTGATAGGCGGACCCCGAATAAAGAATTTTAAAAATGGCTCTTAGACAAGGAATCTGTGCTCACCTCATCATTGAGCCAGTTAAGGCCACTGAGAGTCTGCAGATCTTTGCGGGTCAGGCTAAGACCAAATCCCTCACTGAATACTTCATCAGGACTCCCGCGTCTTAGGACCTTGTCCACCTGAGCTTCCATCTCCTTAACAAATAAACAAAGTGTGAAAGGCAGGAAAAATTCCCGACGTTTACATCGTCATTACATTAAGTTAAAATATCTTAATATTATAAAAATAGACAAGCGAGTACATATGTAGATAATAATCCTACCTCTGAGAGTTCTGGGAATTCTGGTTTATCTTCAAAAGGCTCTTGTATTACTAAAGTCAAAGGAATTTCCTTCTCCAAAGGAACTCGGACATGGACTTCCACATCTCTGCTGCGGTGCCCTACTTCAGACAGTCGCTAAGAACATAAGAACACAGGTTAGTGGAACGTAAAGGGTGGTGCACAGCCTGAGTGATGAGTGTTGTAGCTACCTGCCGCTGCAGCTGGGCTGCCAAAGCCTCCTGCTCTTCTATATGTCTTCGTCTTTCTCTTGCCCGAGAATCATACATACTTGTCCTATGGTCACATATGTTATGTTTTTATGACCATAAGTATTAAACTCAAGTATTGAATCAATTAAACTAACACAGGTACTTACAGCTCTTTAATCCATATCTCGGCTTGGAAGCAAGGCGCTCTGTGAAGACAGATGTTTTTTGTTGTAAGCGATTTGTAATTAATGGTTTTAAAGCCAGAAAACAAAGCTAACCTTGAGCCGTCTTGCTTTTTAACCTTTTGCTCAGTCACAATAATAACGGAGTCACCATCATGAGCTAGAAGAGAAAGGACAAAAGCAAATTTGCAATTCACTCAACAATTCAGTACACATGTACCAAAAAAAGACGGCAATCAACTTACCTGATGACTGAGTGTCCTGAGAGGAATTGTCTTGCAGTGTGGAAGGGGAGGGAGATGACAAGAGGGGAGCAGGTTGAATGGAGCTGAGGTCCGTGTCCTGAGACCATGTCTGGTTCACTGGTTTGCGGGTGGCACCCAACGGGCTGGGAAGGTTGCTGGAGCTCTGGCTAGATACCCCCCTGGGGCTGGGAGGACTGCTTGGCCCCTCTGAAGTATCCCCTGCCGCTGAACCAGCAGGGGAAGAAAATTGTAGCAGTCTCCGGCTGGTGCTCAGAAAGCTGGTGCTGAAAGAACGTGAAGATATAAACATGAATAAGTTGGTTTCCCGCAAGCACAGAACAGGCAAAAAATTTGATAGGAATCAATACACATTAGCAACCCATCAGGTTTTCTTTAATGCAGAGACTGAATATTTCTCAACTGTGGCACAACAATAAACAGATTGATCTCTGTATAATGTGTTTTGATTTTGCCAAACCAATGGAATAGTCTCAAAAGCAGACTTGGAAAGACTAATCCATGCCTTTGTCTCCAACAAGTTAAACTACTGTCATGGCCTTTTCACTGGCCTCTATAAACGAGCTGTAAAGAAGCTGCAGTACATCCAGAATGCTGCTGCTTGATTCCTGACTAGAACCAGAAAATATGACCAAATCAGTCTAGTGCTTAAGTCACTGCACTGGCTTCTTGTCGCTCAAACAACAGACATTAAAACAGCTCTGCTTGTGTACAAGTATTTTTATGGTCTTGTGCCAAAGTACATCTCTTACATGTCAGAAGCATTTGAACAATCTCGGCCTCTAAGAATCTTTAGAGAATGGTTCTCCTGCTGGTACTCAGTGTCTGGACAAAACATGGGGAGGCTGTTTTCTGTTTCATGCTCCTAAAATCAGGAATAGTCTTCCAAAAAATGTGTGACAGGCTTTAACGTTGACAATGATAAAATCCAGGCTGAAAACACTTGTTTAATTGTGGTTATTACAACTGAAAAAATTGTATCTACCTTTCGCCCGTTGTAGCTGAGATAGGCACCAGCGTCCCCCGCGACCCCAAAGGGAATGAGCGGTAGAAAATGGATGGACTTTGATTTTAATTTGAATTATTGTTTTTGTTCTTATTATATTTTAGATTTTTGACATGATAATTTTTATTTTTTTTTCGCCTTTCCTGTAATGTTCTGTAAAGCACTTTGAATTGCCTTGTGTACAAATTGTGCGCTATAAAAAAAACCTGACTTGCCTTAATTGAACTGTCAATTTGAGAAATGTCTTTAAGAGGTTAGCTCTAGTTGACCATATACAGTATATATTGTGATTATTAAACAATACAACTGATTCTAAATTCCCAAAGTGATTACAATCAGTGAGTCAATGTTGAAGGGCCTTCATGTATACTTACAAATCTCGATGAGACCGAACAATGGAATGCGGCCGGCCATTGTGAACACACGACGACTGACCACCTGAGACCATGTTCAAAAGCTGCCTGTAGACCTCCTTCTCCTCTAAACAAACCGACTGGACACATGGGATTAGGCATGAGTTGTTAAAGAAAAACAAAGGTTGTACAATATTGTGCCAACGTCTCACCTCCTGAGCTGTGCAGCAGGGCTTATTGTGAAGTGTGTGGCTGGATGACGTTTTATGTGACGGGCTTGGAAAAACTTTGATTGGAAAGGTCTTCTCGTACATGCTATTGCTGGAGCTGCTGGTTGTAGATGCCCCACTAAGCACACTATGCAAACATAATGTAATCAGACATGACAAAACCAACGCTGACTACACAGACTTAAGTACAGAAATGGTTGCAGCACCTTGGTGTGGCATATGTTGTTGCTCTGAAGTTTATGGGCCTGCCGAGCCGTGCAGAAGGGGGAAATTTGGATGTGATAGTAGATGGCAAGCTGCATGGATGCCCATTTATTTTTGGTACTTCACGATGTCCTGGATTGATGTGCATTTGCCGCCTGCAAACTTTAGAATCCCCAAACAGACTTTTTATTTCCAGGCAAAACCAGGGTTGCAGATAGAATGTGACCATAAAGCGGCACTCGTGATGCGTAGGCCTGGGTCAACAAGAAATCACCCATTAATCAAAAAATAAATGAAAATTAACTTGATAACTTTGGTGTCATTATTATATATCCATGTTCGTGTGTTTGTTTGTTTGTTCTGTCTCTTGCTTTCAAATAGAGTGGCAGAAGATTCACTATGTGCATTGCTCTGAGCAACTGAGTGTGGTTTCTCAACAGCAGAACTACTGTAAATGAAAGGAGCAAACCCTCGACAGTCATCCACAATCTTTGTCTCGGTGAGCGGAGGCGAAGCTAGCTTCTGACAGCGCTAGTCGCTAGTGTAAAGCACCACAAGGTAACACATTAGGATGAAAAAAGATGATTGCAAAGCAAACGTCCGTTGTGGGATTATTTCAGATTCAAACTGAATGAGCAAGAGGATTCTAAAACAGTAGTTCAAGATGTACAATATTTACACTGAGTGCAATTTTTGCTAACAAATATCGAGTCATTTTATTTGTGTTTACTTATTTAGGATACGGTAATTAGAAGTTCTTGACCAAATGGTAACAAATAATAAGTAAGAGTATTGCATTTGAAAAGGTTACATTATTATTATGATTTAATTAGTGCTTAAATTGGTTTTAAAATATAGCTTACAATATTATCGCTTATGGGCAATAACGTGTGGGACCATATTATTCAGAAATACTTGCTATTGACCCAGGCCTAATGATGCACAACCCTGTTGCAAGACCTTAAAAGGTAAACTCACCTGATTTAGAGGTTTTCCACTCCAAAGTTGTCGAGGGAGCAGCAAAAGTCTGGTCCAAAGAGTTTTCTTTGGAGCTCTTAAGAAAATAAGACCAGCACAACTTCAAACACTAGAATATGTTATTTGCACTGCTGCGCTTGTTAAGAACAGTGTTTCATTCTCATGTGTATATTAATACTAATAACCTACTCACTGGCCTAGTGGTTAAAGTGTCCGCTCTGAGATGGGTAGGTTGGGAGTTCAAACCCCGGCCGAGTCATACCAAAGACTATAAAAATGGGACCCATTACCTCCCTGCTTGGCACTCAGCATCAAGGGTTGGAGTTGGGGGTTAAATCACCACAAATGATTCCCGGGCGCGGCACCCCTGCTGCCCACTGCTCCCCTCACCTCCCAGGGGGTGAACAATGGGATGGGTCAAATGCAGAGGACAAATTTTGCCCCACCTAGTGTGTGTGTGACAATCATTGGTACTTTAACTTTAATACGCTTTGAAAAACAATAGTACTACTACCACTGTTGGTATGCAGGCCTGATCTAGTCATACCTTTACGTAAAATAAAATTGTATCAGACTTATTAATTAGGGACGTAGAGGTATTGCGGTTTCAAAATCCTCACAATAATTATTTGACGTGCAATGCTATCCAACAAAAACTTGGTGACTGTTTTTTTCTGACACTTTTGCGGTAGCCAGTCTAAAAATAAAACTACATCTCTAAAAATCCTCAGCAAATGCGGGACCGGCAAGGTGAAGGCGTGGAACGCTGTAAAGGGGAGAAAAAGAGGAAGCTTGTGGGAGAAGTGTCTTCGTAGCAGATAAAAGCAATTGTTTTTTCTGACATTACCCGAAAATGTCATCAAAACACATTCATAACTTTTTGAAGTATGTCGCTAACAAACAGCCAAACAAACCCTGGCAAAAAAAAAAACCTCTTTAGCGTAACTAATATCCGCGTACAGCAAAGCAATGCGCGCCACAATCGTCTTAAACCTACACAAAGCCACTCACTGCGCACAATGCGGAGGTAAAGCGCCCGGTGGAATCGCGGACACTGCACACCATGGGAAATAAGAGTAAAATGAGAAGCACCTTGATAAACCATCACCCGGAAAATATACAGTGGGGCAAAAAAGTATTTAGTCAGCCACCGATTGTGCAAGTTCTCCCACTTAAAATGATGACAGAGGTCTGTAATTTTCATCATAGGTACACTTCAACTGTGAGAGACAGAATGTGAAAACAAATCCAGGAATTCACATATTAGGAATTTTTAAGAATTTATTTGTAAATTATGGTGGAAAATAAGTATTTGGTCAACCATTCTAAGCTCTCACTGATGGAAGGAGGTTTTGGCTCAAAATCTCAAGATACATGGCCCCATTCATTCTTTCCTTAACACGGATCAATCGTCCTGTCCCCTTAGCAGAAAAACAGCCTTAAAGCATGATGTTTCCTCCCCCATGCTTCAGAGTAGGTATGGTGTTCTTGGGATGCATCTCAGTTTTCTTCTTCCTCCAAACATGACAAGTTGAGTTTATACCAAAAAGTTCTATTTTGGTTTCATCTGACCACATGACATTTTACCAATCCTATGCTGTATCACCCATGTATCCATTTTGGTATAAACTCAACTCAACTTGATCCGTGTTAAGGAAATAATGAATGGGGCAATGTATCGTGAGATTTTGAGCCAAAACCTCCTTCCATCAGTGAGAGCTTTGAATGGTTGATCAAATACTTATTTTCCACCATAATTTACAAATAAATTCTTTAAAATTCCTACAATGTGAATTCCTGGAATTTTTTTTCACACTCTGTCACTCACAGTTGAAGTGTACCTATGATGAAAATTACAGACCTCTGTTATCATTTTAAGTGGGAGAAATCGCACAATCGGTGGCTGACTAAATACTTTTTTTGCCCCACTGTATTTGAAGCAAGCGAGGCTAAACATCTATCGGTAAGGTATTTACATTATCGAAATACATTATTTAAAAAAAATGTCTGCTGCAGACGACACTGCTTTTCAGAAAGTAAAAGTTGAAAGACACTGAAGTGAACATTATTGTTTTACACTTGTTACACAGGATGTGTCACTTTAAAGATACTCAACTGTAAGTGTTTTTGTTATCATTGCTTCTGCAATGAGATGAGGCGACCTTTCGCCGAGTGCAGCTGGGATAGACCCCAGATCCTCCGCAACCCCGAAAACGACAAGTGGTAGAAAATAAATGGATGAATGAAACAGTGAATGTTCCAGCACAATTCTTTGCCCTTAAAAATACATGTTTGTCGTAATACATTTTATTATAACACTTGAACATTATGTTAGTGTTCAACATAATGTCTAGCATTAAAAGATTACAGTTGGTACAAAATGCGGCTGCTAGACTTTTGACAAGAACAAGAAAGTTTGATCACATTACGCCTGTACTGGCTCACCTGCACTGGCTTCCTGTGCACTTAAGATGTGACTTTAAGGTTTTACTACTTACGTATAAAATACTACACGGTCTAGCTCCATCCTATCTTGCCGATTGTATTGTACCATATGTCCCGGCAAGAAATCTGCGTTCAAAGGACTCCGGCTTGTTAGTGATTCCCAAAGCCCAAAAAAAGTCTGCGGGCTATAGAGCGTTTTCCGTTCGGGCTCCAGTACTCTGGAATGCCCTCCCGGTAACAGTTCGAGATGCCACCTCAGTAGAAGCATTGGAGGGGGTCCGGTCCGATCCGGTGGCCATGTACTGCTTGCCTGTGTATCGGCTGGGGACATCTCTGCGCTGCTGATCTGCCTCCGCTTGGGATGGTTTCCTGCTGGCTCCGCTGTGAACGGGACTCTCGCTGCTGTGTTGGATCCGCTTTGGACTGGACTCTCGCGACTGTGTTGGATCCATTGTGGATTGAACTTTCACAGTATCATGTTAGACCCGCTCGACATCCATTGCTTTCCTCCTCTCTAAGGTTCTCATAGTCATTATTGTCACCGATGTCCCACTGGGTGTGAGTTTTCCTTGCCCTTATGTGGGCCTACCGAGGATGTCGTGGTGGTTTGTGCAGCCCTTTGAGACACTAGTGATTTAGGGCTATATAAGTAAACATTGATTGATTGATTGATTGAATTACAGCATTCCTGGTGAGCCCTACTGGAGGGGAGCAGTGTGTGATGCCAGAATAGGGCTGGGCGATATATCGATATACGATATAATTCGCGGGTTTGTCTCTGTGCGATATAGAAAATGACTGTATCGTAATATTCGAGTAGACGTTCTCACGCAGCTGTTTTTAGCTGCGGGCATTACACTACACGCTCTCCTCGCTCTTTCCTGTGTCTCCTTCTCACAGAAAAACAGGCGCACATTCTTACATACGTCACATACTGTCACGTCATACGTCACATACGTACACGCCCTCGCCCAGCAGAGAGGTAGCGGCGTGGCTAACGTTAGCTGTGATGCTAGCGGGTTGTTGCGAGAGAAAGAAGGTGCGAATCTGGTAATAAATGAAGGAAGAATTAATTCCCAAGAAAAACAGCACGGGGCCCATCGTCTGGCGGTGGTTCGGCTTCAAGCGGGAATTAGTCGAACAGACAACTTTAATTTGTCATGTGTGGGGCACAAGCGTTGCTACCAAAAGTTTTGGTAAATTGACTTAGTTGTGATTTCCTTCTCTGCATGAAAGTCCAAAAGTAGCATATATTAGTGCAGTATGAACAAGAATGTTTTAATGTAGGCACATAGAATCACCATACTGCTGTGATTATATGTATCCAATATTCATTCAAGGCAAAGGCAAAATACCGAGAAATACATATATATCGCGATATGGCCTAAAAATATCGCGGTATTAAAAAAAGGCCATATCACCCAGCCCTATGCCAGAACATGCTTCATCACTATCATATCATTTTTATTCAATATTGTCTTATAGGTTTAAGTGTTTGCTCCTAAATTAATAACACTAATCAGTTAGAATTTATTATAATTACATATTTTTAATTTTATTTTTCAGGATTTAATAATAGTTCAAGTGGGTAAAAAAAAAAAAAAAAAGAGGATTTTTTTTTTTTTTCAGGCAAAATTATGCACTTAGTTTTTTTTCTGTTACAGACTAAAAATCTTAGTATAGTCATAATTTGTTTAAAGTCGATCTCTGTTTCTTTTTTTTGTTTAACGTTATGGATAAATATGCAGAAATGTATTTCTAACAACTTCATAGACACATGCAATTTATAGTCATGGCGGAGAATACGGGGGCACGGAATTATTTTTCCGAGGGCGTAAAAAGAAGTATTGTTTATTTAAAACAATACTGACACTTCATTATTCACACTGTTTTTAAAAAGTCTTTTTTTTGGACAATACATTATTATCATACCGCGTGGCCTTAAGGAACTGCAACATTTTTTTATTTTGCATATCATTGACAATCCTTATGTAAGACAAGTGCACAAGTTCTTTCTTTTTTAGATAGATGGATAGTACTTTATTTATTCCTTCAGGAGATATGCATTCTAAATAAATGATAAATAAATGGGTTGTACTTATATAGCGCTTTTCTACCTTCAAGGTACTCAAAGCGCTTTGACACTACTTCCACATTTACCCATTCACACACACATTCACACACTGATGGAGGGAGCTGCCATGCAAGGCGCTAACTAGCACGCATCAGGAGCAAGGATGAAGTGTCTTGCTCAGGACACAACGGACGTGACGAGGTTGTTACTAGGTGGGGATTGAACCAGCGACCCTCGGGTTGCGCACGGCCACTCTTCCACTGCGCTACGCCGTCCCTATAGTAAATAAATGCGATCAAAAGTCCGCTTACAATGGAGCCTATTGGAGTCGCCTTATTCTGTTTACAAAGCCCTTAAAGGCCTACTGAAACCCACTACTACCGACCATGCAGTCTGATAGTTTATATATCAATGAAGAAATCTCAACATTGCAACACATGCCAATACGGCCGGTTTAGTTTACTTAATTGCAATTATAAATTCCCCGCGAAGTGTCCTGTTGAAAACGTCGCGGGATGATGACGCTTACGTTGACGCGTGCTTGTGACCTTATTGGTTGTAGCGGACATTTTATCCCAGCACCACTCACGGCTAAAAGTCGTCCGATTTAATCGCATAATTACTAAGGGTGTAACAGTACGTGTATTTGTATTGAACCGTTTCAGTACGGGGGTTTTGGTTCGGCACGCGGGTGTACCGAATGAGTTTGTGAGCAAAAGTCTTCACAGGCTTCTTTATGCTTCTGTGTCAGCACCCAGCATTGACCCACCCACACAACCATCTGATTGGTTACATACAAAGCCAATCAGCAGTGCATATTCAGAGCGATGTAACAGCCAATCAGCAGTGCATATTCAGAGCGATGTAGTCAATGCTTCAGCGTCCAGCAGATATGTGTTTAGCAGGGGAGCAGTGGACAGCGTACTCTCCCCAAATGATAAAAAACACCTCCCAGTCACAACAACTATTACTAACATCACTATGAGCCCGTTGACCTTCTAGAAATTTAAACTGCAGCTCAGCTCACTCGCAGTTCTGGCTTGAGGTGAAGGCTAATTAGCTTTTAGCGTAACGTTAGCTCATTTTTCTGTGTGTGTGTGTGTGTTAGGGGCAGCAAAAGCCCTGTCTGTCGGTTATTTCATTTCATTGAACTCAATGGTGTTCAGGGATGAATAGTCTATCCTATTGCTATTCTACTATTTTTTCAGCAATAGTTACATTAATCATTAGTAATGCTACATTACTAATGTAGCAGCCTAGTTTTGAATAGCAGGGTCCCTGCTATCACATGTTGATAAAAATATAACATTTACATAACAAAAGTCAACTACAGGCTTCCAAAATGCTGTAATAAATTAAGCATGATGAGTCGACTTGAAACTGTTTATTGTTGCACTTTTTTTATGTAGAAGAAAGGTTGTTTTCATTTTATTTAATCAAAGCAACAACTTGAGGCAGTTTAATGTGGATTAACGTGGGCAAAATTATTATAGTGTTCCCAATGTTAAAAGGATAAAGCCATTGTTTACAAATTTGGTAAATAAATAACCCCAAAAATTACATTTTGTTGTTTTCTTAGTGTACCGAAAATGAACCGAACCGTGACCTCTAAACCGAGGTACGTACCGAACCGAAATGTTTGTGTACCGTTACACCCCTAATAATTACACAGTATTCTGGACATCTGTGTTGCTGAATCTTTTGAAATTTGTTCAATGAATAATGGATACTACAAAAAAAAATGCATTTGGTGGAAAGCGGTGTATTTCGGCCGGCTGTAGCAAAACAAACACAGCCGGTATTTCTTCTTTTGTTGTGAAGCTTTAATATGGAACAGAGCGGTCAAGCGAACATGTTTCTCTACCACATGTCAACCGGCAGGTTTCGGTGAGAAAATTGCGGTAATAAGTTGGCTCTTACCGTAAACATGAGCGGCGCTTGTGTCGTTCTTCCTGCAGCTGTCAAAGAGGCAGCTGCGACTTTCTTGGCTCCTCCATGGCTTCACTCAGAGACACTGGCGGTCACCACACCCCTCGGACTTTCAGGTATGACTTTATATTCTCACTAAAACACTAGTAATACAATGAGTTAAGGGATTTTCCATAATTATCCTAGTAAATGTGTCTAATAACATCTGAATCGCTCCCACTGCCCTCGTCTTTTTTTTTCTTCTAGTCCTTCACTCTCACTATCCTCATCCACGAATCTTTCATCCTCGCTCCAATTAATGTGGAAATTGTCGCTTTCTCGGTCAGAATCGCTCACGCTGCTGGTGTCCATGATTGTATTCAATGTGCGGATGTGAGGAGCCCTCAGACCGGTGACGTGACGCGCACATCGGCTTCTACTTCCGGTACAGGCAAGGTTTTTTTATTAGCGACCAAAAGTTGCGAACTTTATCGTCGATTTTCTCTACTAAATCCTTTCAGCAAAAATATGGCAATATCGTGAAATTATCAAGTATGACAAATAGAATGAACCTGCTATCCCCGTTTAATTGAGAAAATCTCATTTCAGTAGGCCTTTAAAAACATCAGAAAATGTTATATATACATGCTGCTATAAACAGTCTGTCTGCGTTAGCGTTCATAGTAACAATATCACTAATACTTGGCAAAAATTCAAGTCACGAAATTTAATAAAGTATTTTGGTGGTTTTTGAATGGTTATTTATTGGGCTTTATGGGTAGAATAGAGGACATCCCATCGGCTCAATTGTAAGTGTCAGGCTGTACGCTCAACTTTTTTACTTGTAGTACCGGTGCTACTAAATGAAAAAAATTAGTAGCTCAGAAGATTTTTTGTGGTACAGAAAATATTTAAGAGAAAAATGAAATGTATTAAATGTTATAATTTCATACATATAAACACATTGACTTTATAAGGCCTACTGCAACGCTCAATTAACAGAGAACATACCTAAACTGCGCTACCACTGTGGGTAATATGAGTGTAGGGCTGGGCAATATGGATCAAAAGTCATATCCCGATATCCTTACGCCCATGAACTAAAGTAATGCAGAAACTGGACAGTTTGGTTTGTCTTAAAAGACGTTTCGTCTTTCATCCAAGAAGGCTTCATCAGTTCATGCTCATTGACTGAGATTGGTCAGATCTATACTTCAATTTTTCAGATCTAGCCTAGATGAAAGAGAGGTGAAAGGTCTTCTAAGACAAACCAAACAGTCCAGTTGCAATCAATTGAATGCCCTGAGAATACAATGACCTGGATTAATGAGAACATTTAGAGACTAAATTTGTAACAGGTACATTTATACTAAATTGTAATATTTACGCATTTTGCTCATTTTAAGCATATATGGCGCATTCATTTCAAAAACGCATCAAGATGTTTGTTTTTTTCTTCAACATTACTGATTGCTGCTCACTGTATACTTCATGAGAGGCAACAAACATAATAAAACATCACTTACTGTATAATGTCTATTGCCACTAGGACGCAGACTGATATAATCTTGTTATATCAATCAATCAATCAATGTTTATTTATATAGCCCCAAATCACAAATGTCTCAAAGGACTGCACAAATCATTACGACTACAACATCCTCGGAAGAACCCACAAAAGGGGAAGGAAAACTCACACCCAGTGGGCAGGGAGAATTCACATCCAATGGGACGCCAGTGACAATGCTGACTATGAGAAACCTTGGAGAGGACCTCCAGGGCCTACTGCAACGCTCAATTAACAGAGAACATCCCTAAACTGTGCTACCACTGTCGGTAACACGAGTGTAGGGCTGGGCAATATGGATCAGAAACTCATCCTTTGGCCCATGAACTAACCCATTATTGAAAATATCCGGTGTTTGAAATATCTCCACAATGCTTTGATTATACATTTTCAGGACTGAATTTGCACACGTGCTGCTCCCCAATACTTGCACAACCGATTATAAGTTTTAAATGCTCGCACTGTACAGCCCTGTAAGCGGACTTTTATTTACAAGTTACAATACTTTAAAAAATATATGCTTCCGTCCCATGTCTTTCTTCATGATTATGAACAATAGGCAAAATTATTTTAAAAAGTGCAGTTACCCTATAATGCCGTGACAATATCGAACCATCAGATTTTGATATTGCTACCCCATACATAAATAATTTAATGAATCCCAATGCAGTATTTGTATTCAAGTCACCTTATACACCTTGCAAGCCGCCTAGTCTAAGCTAAATTATGATAAGTGGAAGTAGTGAAGTGAATAATATTTATAGAGCGCTTTATCTCTAGTGACTCAAAGCGCTTTACATTGTGAAACCCAATATCTAAGTTACATTTAAACCAGTGTGGGTGGCTCTGGGAGCAGGTGAGTAAACTGTCTTGCCCAAGGACACAACGGCAGTGACTAGGATGGCGGAACCGGGGATGGAACCTGCAACCCTTTAAGTTGCTGGCACGGCCACTCTACCAACCGAGCTATACCCCCCCCAGTAGCACAAACTGCGGAAAATATTTTTTGAGGCCGCACTTTGTCTAAAATGTTTGCAAAACTTTGCTTTTCTTACGGTCATTGGTGTCCAGCTTGCAGGGGATATTGATGGCTGTGGCTGAGATTGTTCAAGCGGAGGTCCAGGGGAGGCAGGCAGGGCATTTCTCAAAGTAGGGCTCACACTGTTCTTCATCCACGTTGCCACACTCACGCTTCGATTCTTTACCCCTTCTGCTGAAACCAGGATAGTTTCAATAAGCCCTCCTGAAGAGGCACAATACAGTAAAATGTCACAATAAATCATGATGGATAATGGGGGCGGATATTGAAATTACCCATTCGAGATCTCTTTATTGCTGTTCCATCCTTTCCGTCTTTCGAACTTTAGAAGAGAGTGATACATACAATAAAGTACATTACACAGCTGTTATTACTAAGAAATCGAGTAAAACACATGTAAGAACAATGACACATTGTAAGTTCCTTAAAACGTGTGACCGTTGTAAGAATAACGTTTTATTTAAGCTCCTACCATTCCAGTGGTCTTTTCCTTCTCATTCTGACGAGATCATCTCCAGGCGGTCGGTCTGCAAGAGATGGTTCCGGAGCTGCAACACCGTTGCGAAGATTGGCTACGCCTGACTCCAGCCATTCGTAGATTTTGTTCAGCATGGTTCCAAGTAAGTGTGCGAACTAACAGCTCCAGTTCACAGATAACTCGCCACAAGTGCGTGCCGTCTAGCGGTCCTCGGAGACGACACAAATGAACCTAACGCGAGTCATTCGAGCAGGTGTGCGTGAAGCGGGCTGATTAGTAACGTTTCCCCCCAGTCCCCGCTGGCGAGTTAACGGCGACTCGGCTAACCAGGCTACACACTATGCTAACTACACTGCTAGCCTACGTTGTTAGCAGCGCGGCTAATTTACAGAAGTATGTTTAAATTACAACGGCGATGTGTTAAGTCACAACCAATGCATTCGGAATAACGGCTATCATGTTGTGCCTCACGCTAGCCCGTTTACATATGGTTAACGACACTTTAAATGGGCAAAAAAGTCGTTGAAGTGCAGTGTCTCCCGCTTCTTCCTCATTCAAAACCACAACATGGCTGAAACCGAGGTGCCCCTCCATTGACGGTTCTGATTGGACGGCCGTGCCACTTCACCACGAGTCTGACGACATATTACTGGTTGGTTGTCGGTGAGAGACTCATACATGACGTCACGGCTGCCGGCGTTGACCCTAAAATATATATTTTTTGATCAAATCCAGGACAATAATCACGACACATTTGTGTTTTGTTTTAAAGATCTTCTATTTGGATTTACACTGTATGAAAAAAAAAGAAAACATGTTTTACCTTCGCAACTTCATTATACTATTGGCTAAGTTTTACATTCATGAATGTAAGTTTCTCAGTTTTTTGTGCCTTTAAAAAAGAATTAGAAATCTACTTTAAAACACTCTCTACCACTAACAACAAAAAAACTGTGAAAACTATGATGCTGTGTTCCAAATTTTGATTATTTACAGAACTTGAGTGAACCTATGACTACATTTTGTTACATATATGTGTGTGTGTATATATATAGGGCATATACTAAGCGCCTGCCTTGAATTACTGCCGGGTCAAACTCACTTCGCAAAATAATTAGCGCATGATTAGTATTACCGCCTTGTCAAACTCGTGACGTCACGAGTGACACTTCCCCTGTCATCATTTTCAAAATAGAGGAGGCTGATTTCAATACCGGTAATTTGAAATCGCATGAAGGGAAGATGATTAAGAGCTATTCAGTAGGCTTTAAGGTCCAAGCTTACATCACACTCAAATGTTTACTGCATGCTTTTGGTAAGTGCCGAAGTGAGAAGAGGTTTTAAAATAATTAGCGCATGCTTACTTTTACCGGATGCCTTTGGTAAGCGCAGGAGTGAGAAAAGGTTTTAAATTAATTAGCGCCCCGGCGGCAATTCAAGGAAATACGGTATATATATATTTGTGTGCGTGTGTGTGTGTGTGTGTGTGTGTGTGTGTGTGTGTGTGTGTGTGTGTGTGTGTGTGTGTGTGTGTGTGTGTGTGTGTGTGTGTGTGTGTGTGTAACAAAATGTAGTCATATATAGGGGATGCAAAACAATAGTGCAATACGTTTTCATAACACGGTCACTACTGCCTAGTTTCTCTTGTTATATTCTTATTTTACTGTTGTGTTTTTTATTCCCATTGTTGCTTTTTATTTTTATTCTTATTGTAATATTTCTCTATTTTGTTTCCATTTAAACCCCCATTATTTACTTTTTCCTTTTTAAATTGATCTCAACTCTGTACACTGCTGCTGGAATTTTAGTTTTCCTGAAGGAACTCTCCTGAAGGAATCAATAAAGTACTATCTATCTATCTATTTATCTATCTATCTATCTATCTATCTATCTATCTATCTATCTATCTATCTATCTATCTATCTATCTATCTATCTATCTATCCATCTATCTATCTATCTATCTATCTATCTATCTATCTATCTATCTATCTATCTATCTATCTATCTATCTATCTATCTATCTATCTATCTATCTATCTATCTATCTATCTATCTATCTATCTATCTATCTATCTATCTATCTATCTATCTATACCAAAGAACCAAAGAACGAGATTCCTCTACAGAATCTCCTCTCTGGTCAACAAAAGCACCTTGAAGATTCTAGCGGGAACTCTCATTCAACCCTTTTTCGATTACGCTTGCACCTCCTGGTACCCCAGCACTTCCAAAACCCTCAAATCTAGACTCCAAACATCCCAAAATAAGCTACTTCGTTTACTTTTAGACCTCCACCCCAGATCACACCTCAATCCAACCCACTTCTCCTAAGTGGCTGGCTCAGGGTGGAGGACAGAGTAAAACAACTTGCACTGAGCCTAGTTTATAAAATCCGCTACACCTCCCTGATACCGAAGTACATGTCAAACTACTAAATGGCCGCCATAACCACAACACCAGGGGGAGCTCCACAAACCACATTAAACCCAGATTCCGATCCAACAAAGGTCTTAACTCATACTCTTTCTATGCCACATCAATGTGGAATGCACTCCCAACAGGTGTAAAAGTAAGTGCATCTCTATATTCCTTCTAAACCGCTCTAAAACAACACCTCCAGGCAACTTCAACCCCTTACTAATACCCTCCTCCATTTACATCCCATCTCGCTGGATTATAAATAACCTAATGTAAATAATCAAATGTATTTCTAATGTATTTCTAATGTATTTACTTGCTCTTATGCTATCTGAACTCACTATGTTCTCTGCTCGCTGTACATATCCTACTAAGTAAGACCTACACTGTTTCAATGTCCATTTCTCTGTTAAAGCAAATGTTCATGACTGAAGTATTGATATCAACCAAAGCTCCTCATCCCACCCCCCGGATTGTAAATAATTTTAAATAATTCAATGTATATACTCGGATGATTAACTTGTGTGACGATTGTAATATGCTGATAATATATATTTGTACCATGAATTGATTAACATGGACCCCCGACTTAAACAAGTTGAAAAACTTATTCGGGTGTTACCATTTAGTGGTCAATTGTACGGAATATGTACTGTACTGTGCAATCTACTAATAAAAGTATCAATCAATCAATCAGTACATATGTAACAAAATGTAGTCATAGGTTCACACAAGTATATATATATATCCATCCATCCATCCATCCATCTTCTTCCGCTTATCCGAGGGCGGGTCGCGGGGGCAGCAGCCTAAGCAGGGAAACCCAGACTTCCCTCTCCCCAGACACTTCGTCTAGCTCTTCCCGGGGGATCCCGAGGCGTTCCCAGGCCAGCCGGGAGACATAGTCTTCCCAACGTGTCCTGGGTCTTCCCCGTGGCCTCCTACCGGTTGGACGTGCCCTAAACACCTCCCTAGGGAGGCGTTCGGGTGGCATCCTGACCAGATGCCCGAACCACCTCATCTGGCTCCTCTCAATGTGGAGGAGCAGCGGCTTTACTTTGAGTTCCTCCCGGATGGCAGAGCTTCTCACCCTATCTCTAAGGGAGAGCCCCGCCACACGGCGGAGGAAACTCATTTCGGCCGCTTGTACCCGTGATCTTATCCTTTCGGTCATGACCCAAAGCTCATGACCATAGGTGAGGATGGGAACGTAGATCGACCAGTAAATTGAGAGCTTTGCCTTCCGGCTCAGCTCCTTCTTCACCACAACGGATCGGTACAACGTCCGCATTACTGAAGACGCCGCACCGATCCGCCTGTCGATCTCACGATCCACTCTTCCCCCACTCGTGAACAAGACTCCTAGGTACTTGAACTCCTCCACTTGGGGCAGGGTCTCCTCCCCAACCCGGAGATGGCATTCCACCCTTTTCCGGGCGAGAACCATGGACTCGGACTTGGAGGTGCTGATTCTCATTCCGGTCGCTTCACACTCGGCTGCGAACCGATCCAGTGAGAGCTGAAGATCCCGGTCAGATGAAGCCATCAGGACCACATCATCTGCAAAAAGCAGAGACTTAATCCTGCGGTCACCAAACCGGAACCCCTCAACGCCTTGACTGCGCCTAGAAATTCTGTCCATAAAAGTTATGAACAGAATCGGTGACAAAGGACAGCCTTGGCGGAGTCCAACCCTCACTGGAAATGTGTTCGACCTACTGCCGGCAATGCGGACCAAGCTCTGGCACTGATCGTACAGGGAGCGGACCGCCACAATAAGACAGTCCGATACCCCATACTCTCTGAGCACTCCCCACAGGACCTCCCGAGGGACACGGTCGAATGCCTTCTCCAAGTCCACGAAGCACATGTAGACTGGTTGGGCAAACTCCCATGCACCCTCAAGAACCCTGCGGAGAGTATAGAGCTGGTCCACAGTTCCACGACCAGGACGAAAACCACACTGTTCCTCCTGAATCCGAGGTTCGACTATCCGGCGTAGCCTCCTTTCCAGTACACCTGAATAAACCTTACCGGGAAGGCTGAGGAGCTTGATCCCACGATAGTTGGAACACACCCTCCGGTCCCCCTTCTTAAAGAGAGGGACCACCATCCCGGTCTGCCAATCCAGAGGTACCGCCCCCGATGTCCACGCGATGCTGCAGAGTCTTGTCAACCAAGACAGCCCCACAGCAGCCAGAGCCTTAAGGAACTCCGGGCGGACCTCATCTACCCCTGGGGCCTTGCCACCGAGGAGCTTTTTAACTACCTCAGCGACCTCAGCCCCAGAAATAGGAGAGTCCACCACAGATTCCCCAGGCACTGCTTCCTCATACGTGTTGGTGGGATTGAGGAGGTCTTCGAAGTACTCCTTCCACCTATCCACAACATCTGCAGTTGAGGTCAGCAGAACACCATATATATATATATATATATATATATATATATATATATATATATATATATATATATATATATATATATATATATATATTAGGGGTGGGCAAATTAATGCGTTAATTACGAGTTAACTCATCAATCTATTAACGCCGACAATTATTTTATCGCACATTTGCGTATGTTGTTTACATGCTTTTATTTTGTTAACGCCTTTTCTTAACAAGATGGCGTCGCCCGGACGGGCTTCGGTGTGGCGGGGCTCTTGGTAAAGATGGAACATTTGGCAAAAATACCGGACACTTCTGCAAATTTCATGGCTGGCTTACAGCGTGGTCACTCCGGGATCACTTACGACCGCCAGACAATTCTGAATGTGGATAGATCGGGCCGTTTTGGACTGAATGACGCGTGCTTGCTAGACCGGCTAGCAAGCATGGGAATACTTTGCCGGCTACATCCAGCGGCTTGTGAAGCAGCAGAGTATATGTGTTGTCTGTCTATTCATCAATAATGCAGACGAGGCGTGTTGGCTGAGTTCTTAACGTTTACTTTCAGAGCGTGCATATCACAACATACCAGATGCCGTCATGGGGACACAACCTACCCTACCCAGCATGCTCGTCACTCCTGTTGCATGCTGGGTAGGGTAGTTCTTTTTTCCCTGGCTCATAACATCACAATATAGTGCCATGTATATGCGTTCAGTTTATCAAAGCACCAAGCAAACAATCGGAAAATTCCCATCATATCAATTCCTAGATATAGTCATAATTATTTTAAGTGCACTACGCAGAATAAACACAACATTATTAATATTCCTACTACGGATAATTTGATCAAAAATTCCCTAAAACAGCCCACTACCTATAATATAGGTTTTTTAAACATAAGATCCCTGATAAAGTCCCTCTCCCAGGCCGTCATCCCATCATGCCTGAAGACCTCCACAATAATCCCGGTGCCGAAGAAGAACTCTGTCAGATGTCTGAATGACTACCGTCCAGTTGCACTTACACCTATAGCTATGAAGTGCTTCGAGAAGCTGGTACGGACCCATATCACCTCAGTCCTCCCTCCCGAGCTCGACCCACACCAGTTTGCCTACAGAGCCAACAGGTCCACAGAGGACGCCATCGCCACAGCCCTACACTCCTCCCTGGGTCACCTGGAGACGGGGGGAAGCTACGTGCGGCTGCTTTTTGTGGATTATAGCTCGGCATTTAACACCATTATTCCTGATAGACTGGTGTCCAAACTGTCAGACCTGGGTCTCTCGAACTCCATCTGCATGTGGATTAAGGACTTCTTATTCAACCGCCCCCAGAGGGTGCAGTTGGGTCGCCACATGTCATCAAGCCTGCACCTCAGTACCGGCTCTCCACAAAGCTGCGTGCTGAGCCCCCTTCTCTACTCCATCTACACATACGACTGCACACCTGCCCACTCCAGCAACTCCATCATCAAATTTGCGGATGACACCACCGTAGTGGGGCTCATCTCGGAGGGAGACGAGGCTGCATATCGGGATGAGGTGGAGAAGCTGTCGGATTGGTGCAAAGTCAACAACCTGGCCCTGAACACCTCCAAGACCAAGGAGCTGGTCATAGACTTCAGGAGGAAAAAAACGGACATCCTGCCCCTGATCATCAGTGGTGACTGTGTGGAGAGGGTCTCCGACTTCCGCTCCCTGGGAGTCCACCTGGCCAACGACCTATCCTGGAGCACCAACACCACGGCTACCATCAAGAAGGCACACCAGAGACTGCACTTCCTGAGAATACTCAGGAACAACCACCTCTCACAGGAACTGCTGGTGTCCTTCTACCGGTGCTCCATTGAGAGCATCCTGACCTACTGCATCTGCGTGTGGTTCAGCAGCTGCACGGCCGCAGAGAGAACGGCGCTCCAGAGAGTCATAAAGACCGCCCAGAAGTTAATCGGATGCCCCCTCCCCCCCCTGGCTGACCTGTACAGCTCCCACTGTCTCAGGAAAGCACAGAGCATCCTGAAAGACCCATTCCACCCCGGGCACAGCCACCTGGAACTGCTACCCTCAGGCAGACGCTACAGGGTGCTAAAAGCGAGCACCAATAGACTAAAAAATAGCTTTTACCCAAGAGCCATAGTAGCACTAAACAGGCACTGAGTGAGCACAATATGTCCATCATGTCCTCATGTGTAATGTTTAAATGTTTTTCTATTTTTTTGGACTACAATGTGAAATAATGTTTTATGTATGTATACATAGATACATCTGTCATCTCTATCTTTTTTTTTTTTTTTTAATTTATTTTTTATTTATTTATTTATTTATTTATTTATTTTTTAATTTATACTACCATATTGTATATGCACCTTAGGAGGAGCTGCTCCAATTTCGTTGTTCTTTGAACCTGTTCATTGCAATAATGACAATAAAACTCTATTCTATTCTATTCTATATTCTATTCTACTCTATTCTAAAAAAAAAATGATTCTGCTGTTACCTCAGAAATTGTCTGTTCAGATGTTATGATTGTGGTTCAGAGATTTGTATGTACATTATATTTATTTTCCATAACAAACAGGATAACTTAAATACCCTGGCAGTGGCAATAAGCTTAAATGTTTGTATTTACATTTTTTGAGTTGATTTTCATAAAATATGCTATTTAACTGCTACTGTTTAACAAGGACTGATTTAAATTGTGTTTGCACAACAAAGGTTTTTGGCGCTTTTGTTCATGTGGGAGAATATTCCAATAAAGGTGCACTACACACTACTTTTGAATTCATTATTGGGCTTTGCGTATACAATGCCGTTAATCGCGATTAATCGGAGAAATAGTGCGATTAACTTTGATTAAAATTTTTAATCGTTGCCCAGCCCTAACATATATATATCTCTATATATATATATACATATATATATATATATATATATATATGTATATATATATATATATATATATGGAACTTGAGTGAATGTGAATATACATATATATATATATATATACGACCCCGAAAGGGAATAAGCGGTAGAAAATGGATGGATGGATATATATATATATATATATATATATATATATATATATATTATATATCTATCCATCCCTCTCTCTCTCTCTATATATATATATATATATATATATATATATATATATGTATATATATATATATGTATATATATATGGAACTTGAGTGAATATATACATATATATATATATAAATATATATATATATATATATATATATATATATATATATATATATATATATATATATATATATATATATATATATATATAATTCTATTTCAGTTACTTTATTGAGCTTACAACACCCTGGCGCTGTTTTGTACTGTTTATGTTCTTATTTTTGTTTATTATTATTTCTTGTTTGTACGTTGCATATTATAAATAAAGATTAAAACGAAAAAAATACAAACTATCAACCACTTTATTAAACACACACTAATTTACGATCAAAATTGATCTGAAATGGTTCCGTTGAACATCATTCAATTAGCTTATCTGTAAAGGAGAGACTTTAGTATTCGTATGTCATGAATTACCAAGAATACGTCATTAGGTCTTCTTGGTCCTGTGGTTAGAGGGCTTTTCAAGCTTTGGCACAGCCTACTCTCACTTCATTATACTAATATTGATGATAATAATATTAATAATAACACTGTCAAATTATTGTTTTTTTACAAATCAGACTAATCCATTTGTGTTTTGTAGGTTCAGGTGTTTTATATAATGTGCTTATGAATTAATGTTGCTAATCAGTTTAAAGGTATAATTGAGTTTTGTTTTGTTTTTTTATTCAGTATAAAATTATTCAAGTCGGTCAGAAAATGTTCATAGTTTAAAGGATACTTTTTATTTTTTTATTTTAGGCAAATTGATTCACTTTAAATATTTTCTGTGACAGACTTTAGAAAGTTATTTTTTGTAAATTGATCTTTATTTCTTTTTTATTTTCTATAACGTGAATAAGAATGCAATGTTTTGCATAGGTGTACTTGTAATAGTTTTATCGAAAAATACTATTTATAGTCACCGCATCTTCCTGGGGTTGGCACAACAGCAAATAATTGAGAAGCACTGGATTTATCACACTTTTAAATTTGAATTAGTCAGGATTAATCAGGTTATTATTTGCTTGCATAGTTTAAATTTTCTTTAAAAAAGAGCCCACAATTTGGACACAAAGGCAATTTTACTGTCAGAATGTCACGCTGCATCATTTTTAAAATGTTTGAAATAAATAAATAATAAATGGGTTGTACTTGTATAGCGCTTTTCTACCTTCAAGGTACTCAAAGCGCTTTGACACTACTTCCACATTTACCCATTCACACACACATTCACCCACTGATGGAGGGAGCTGCCATGCAAGGCGCTATCCAGCACCCATCAGGAGCAAGGGTGAAGTGTCATGCTTAGGACACAACGGACGTGACGAGGTTGGTACTAGGTGGGGATTGAACCAGGGACCCTCGGGTTACGCACCGCCACTCTCC
The DNA here is from genome assembly GCF_033978795.1 of Nerophis ophidion. Taxonomy (NCBI): domain Eukaryota; kingdom Metazoa; phylum Chordata; class Actinopteri; order Syngnathiformes; family Syngnathidae; genus Nerophis; species Nerophis ophidion. Next base: position 30,246,205 of record NC_084616.1, on the reverse strand, counting down.
GACTGCGTCACGCCGTCCCAAATAAGTTCCTTCTTGTGTATTTTGAAGTGAAATATTTCAGTGAGCACAACAGTCAGTCTCCTCATTGATTTATGTATAAGCATTGATCTAAACACTGACCACATAATCCCCGCCACCTTTCAGGTAATTCACTTTCAAAGTAAAGGCGCATTTCTGGTTAAAAATAAATTGTAAATAATCTGCGTACATACATGAATATTACGATACTTTTTACTGATTAATCACATGAGTTAACTTGCTAATAATATTAATAGGGGTCTGTGCCCTCCTTTACTACTTTAAAATCATATTTTATGTAATTTTGAGGAATTTTCAACTCACCCCAAACTGTCCTTCCACACCTTGGAACTAAAAAATAATCATCAAACCTAATTGAAGTTTCCTTGGAAGGTTTAAAAAATACATTTTGATTTTTATCAGGAAGCTGCACCTTTTATAGTCTTCTTGTGCCTCTAATTGGGACGTTTCCTACTGGGGCACGTGTAACCTCAGGAAACATGCTTTGTCAGTATCATGCTTCAAATGTTTATAGTTCGAATAACTTTTTTTTTATTATTCAGGCAAATAGATTATTTTTAAATCTCTTGTCACAGACTAGAGCCATTAATGGTTATTCTTTATTGTAAGTTGATCTATATTTCTTTAATGTTAATAAGGATTCAATGTTATGCAGAGGTGTACTTATAACATTTTTATAGACAAATGATACTAACAGAAAATAATTGAGAAGTGCTAATCTAAGGGGAGGTTTAGTTTGGTGTGCATCCATCCATCAATTTTTACGGCGTTTATCCAAGTCTGGGTCGTGGGGGCAGCAGTATAAGCAGATATTCCCAGACTTCCCTTGCCCCGGCCACCTCCTCTAGTTCCACAGGGCAGACAACAAGGCGTTCCCAGGCGAGCTGCAAGACATAATCCCACCAGCATGTCTACCCCAAGGCCTCGGCTGGACATGCACAAAACACTTCACCAGGGAGGTGTCCATGCAGGAGGTATCCGTAGTAGATGTCCGAGCCACCTCAGTGAGGTCCTCTCGACGTAAAGGATGTTAGGTGTTTTCATTCCAACAAATGACACAAATCAATAAACAACATTGTTTTATTATGTGTTCAAAAACAAAACAGAATTTGCCATTTTTATTTGACTGAAAAGGTGTGGACTGAAGCATCAACAAGCAAGTCCACCTCACATTTTGGACTTACAACTAGAATACACTGACTCACAGTAAACTATACAAATCAATCAATCAATGTTTACTTATGGATGCGTAATTTTTGAATAGTTTATGCTTTTATGTGTTTGAGGAAGAACTATATTTCTATCGTTGATCGACATATTCGCACACATTCACTCTTTATTATCGTACCATATAACACTACAATGAAATGCAAAGTGAGTGTTCACACTTATTTACACTGCATCAACATTCTGTGCATTCCAATGCCACTTAACTTACAAATACATGTCATGCTCTGCACTCACACTGCCTGAAATATACTGTTCTGACATAGAAAAATAAACTTCGAATATCATAAATATAGAGCATCAGCCCCTTCTAAAAATGTAAGTCTTTGAGAGTGGCACTGTCGTAATGCCCACAACAGACTAAACTTAAACAACACAACTCGGGACAATTAATGAAATTATAAAACATTGATACTTACTGTACAATATTTCCAAATTCAAAACAACCTGTAAATCACTATTCGCTTCAAACCATTACTTCTTTCATCCTCAGTGCAATGATCAAACAATTGTATTGGTGCAGTCTTATTTGTGTGTCATGCATGATGCAATGCAGGGATATTCAACTACATTGTTTTGGGGGCCGCATTTACAGCAAGCTAAGGACTAGGGTGGAGGTGACTTCTCCCTTCACCATTATTTTTATTTTGTATAATCTGGAGAACCAGAACTACAGTAGACATTTGATTTCCGTTTGTTTTTTGCCAGGTACAAGTGTGCTCTGCTGTTTTTAAGGACTTTCTGCAAAGAAAACTAGTCAAAGATCATCTCTATGACAGCACTCTAGGAACACTACTAGTATAACTGCAAAAGTTGAACAAATGATTACTGACTACGTCTGAAGTTAACAAGCTACAGCAACCCTTTTGTTACATAAATCACATTGCCAAAAAATTGCGTGACTACCAAAAAGGAGATGACTTAAAGGGGTGCCAAAGTTTGGACTCTAGTGTTTTGTTTGCTAGCAAGGTTAAAATGTCAATGCAATGATCTGCCAATGTGTTTACAGTGGTCAAACTTCCTCTATACAACAAAAATATTTTTGTATGGTGTCATTCCAGCGCCGAATTTTACCCCAGGTCCACCAGTTGGAATGGCCTGATGAACTGAGTAGCTCAAATACCTCATATGTGGTTTGTGTTGTGGTTTGTGCAGCCCTTTGAGACACTAGTGATTTAGGGCTATATAAATCAACATTTATTGATTGATCGATTGAAGTTGACATCAGCAATGCAACATGACTATTTCAGGCTAAAGACATAAACACAGGTCTGTTGTTATGATCGGAAAACTGCAAAGATGTCAAGCTAACATACCAAACATGTCCAAAGCATGCTGGAGAGGAAGAGAGATTCAAGACTTGTTTTGTGCGGATATTGAGAGATGTGTTGTACAATAGCTACATCTCACAACTAACAATAGTATCAATATTAGTTAGACAAGAAATCTGGGTCCATCAAAATGCTATGACTATTGTTACATACTGATATACTTTACCATTATTTTTTATGTGTGCCTTTTTTTACATTTTACTCTCGTTTTGTTCCAAAAATCTGGAGGAAGAATGAGAATATATAGACTACGTCCAGGTAGATGCTGAGTGTAGCAAAAATATACTCTTCTGGGCTGATGGTGTAGCGCTTGTTCCCCATGAGCAGCTGGGTGTCAAATGCCAAAAACTGCACAGGATAATAACACACAAAAATTTTAAATCCTAGGTAGTAATAATTAGTTCTACACACACTGCATGGTCCTAATAGGACACTGTGAACTTACCATCGTGAACAATATGGCTCCCAAAACGGCATAGGTGGTATCCAACCAAGGTACCTAAATGATGTATGTTTTAATAATCATACATAAAACCAACATGGCTTTTTAGATAAAAGTTGTATTTACATATTTAAATGGAAGAACCGCAGCAAGCACCAGTCCAGAGATAAACATGACAATACAGAAGATGAGGAGCACACCTTGATATGATGTCACGTCAACCTAGATAGAGCAGGCAAATGAACTTCTGACTGAAAGTTTCAATGCTTTGTAAATACACATGGTATCAAATGTTAATAAATACAATACAAAGGTGAAAAAAAATGGTACCTTAGTTTGGAAACTCAAGATTGTGACCAGGAGACAGACGGCAGTTGTGATGCCCAAACACATAACCACTGACTTGGTGTTGTAGAAGCTTTGACAACACGCACAAATAAATATGAGTACACACCAAACAACAGTATATTCCTGTTTATAAAACTGGTATAAGATATTCCTAAATGCATGCTATACCACATATGATGCAAAGTAACATACTGTAAATAAATAGAGGTAAGGAGTGAACAGTACCTGGACAACATCCCTGTCATGTAGGATAGAGCAAGTGTCTGTAACAGGACAAAAGACATGTTGATTGACTATTTATAACTACCTTAGTATATATTATCTTCAACTATGATAATAATGTGTTTGCGTGCATAACTAAAAGGTGTATTATTGTAGTTTGCGGTGTTGTAAAATCACTTTCCACAATTCTACACAATAGAAATTAAGTACAACCACTGCAGTAAACAATGTTAAAAATAATACATAATTGACAGCCTAATTGGTTTTGGGACAAAGCTCTTATGTTGAAATACTTGTACCTCAAATCAACTCTGTCCATTGAAATAAATTAAATCGGGGCTGAGCCCACAAAAACAGCACAACCAGAAAAACTAAGTTTTATATTAGAAATATCGGATAAAAAAACAATACAATACTACAAACAACTACAGTAGTTTTATGAAGTAATGTACAGCATTGGAGAGTGGAATTCTATGTTATCTCCTTCCGGCTGCTTCTTTGTCAAATGTATCATCAGTAGCTTCTCGATAAGTTCGTGGATAAATATCCCCCATTTAGCTATTTTAGAAAAATTATATTATTCTAATATTCTATTATATTTATTCTGCTTGTGTTGGAAAAACAAACATATGTCCAGCTCTAGCTATAAGTTAATGCTAGTGAGTAACGCCAGATGTTTCGGTTGGAGTTTGCGGGGTTCACTGTGACATTTGCTACACCATATAATGACGGGGATACTTGTATAACAAACATTTCAGCTTACAACTAAAAGCATGAACATTAGCTAGTAGAAGGCTTTTATCTCTAACTACTCTTAAGTTGGGGCAACATTAAGTTATGGTACTGCTACTCTACTGTTTACTTCAGTAGTTTAATCCAGAAAGTGAAACTCACACAGAGTGAAATATTTTAAGAAGGTATTTCTAAATGGTTTTGATTAGTTTAGCCATCAGGTAATAAAACATAACCTAATTCAGTATCTCATTAAATTTGAACATTTGTCAAAATATTTGTAACAGCTGGTTTGTGCTCCAATTAGCAAATAAACTGCAAAAGCCCGAGCCTTTAATAAATGTCTTAGCCTGTATTGAACTGTTGAAAAAAACACCATATTGTAATTTATTGAGATGCATCTGCATATCCCAATCAGTCAAAGATAAAAAGTTCTGACAAATGCAGCCATCATTTAAATGTAATAAGTAATAAAGAATGATACGTTTAAAAGCCTTGTACTGTACTTACAAAGATGGTGAGCAGGATCAAATTCCATGGAAACTGTCTCCTGTAGACATAAGCAAACAGGATTTTTAGTACTGGAAAAGATGAGATGATGGCCTTAGGCTTACTTTTCGGTCTTGTTAACGATTGTGAGTTTTTACCTCGGTGCAGAGCAGCAAGACAAAGTCAAATATGTCACGAAAAACACTCCGCTGTTGAGAAAAATTACATATTTTTTTGAATAAAATTGAGATGAATGCACTCTGCACTTATCACAATACTTACTAAGAGGCCCAATACCATCCTGGGTTTGTTTGAATGTAGTCCTTCACAGGATCACTTAAAAAAACAAAAAAAAACAAGTAAAAGCAATACTAAGATGTTTTAGGATGTCCACTAAGGTGTCCTTAAATACAGAATACTTGAAGTGAAAAGTGCTGACTCACCAGAAAGTGAAAATAGACACAACAGCAAAGGTCACTAAGAGCTGGATCATCAGGATGGCATAAACCTTCAACAGAATAATCATTGTTTGTCAGTTTGAAAAAAAAAAAAGGTCATTACACACCTGAGATTGTAACATATGGTGTCATGATTAAGCTCATCATTTATTATACCTTACGTATGAAGATCCGTCGGATGTTCCGATCATCCCAAGTGAACTCTGTGAGCATCTCAACGTCATTGTAGCAAGGTTCACTTGAACCTATATAGAAGATAATTAACAGGAATTTACATGTACATTTTTTCTAGATCTATACATGTACCTTGACAAATGCAGACTCACCAGCCACATTATTAGGTACGCCTGCAAAATCTAATGCAGTGGTTTTCAATTTTTTTTTTCATGCCCCACCTAAATTGAAACACTTTTGAGAACATGATCAAATGTATTTATCTGTACAAATCACTGTAATATTTTATTTTGCATGCAATCATCTGTTTATAAAAATGTGGTCACTGTGATTTGGGTGAATTGAGTGAATTGGAAGGTACTTAACCAACTGGAAACAATACGTGAAGCGGCGTACCTCAGGGATCAATTCTGGGAGCAAAATAGCTAAATCTCTATATACATGAGAATTGAAAATATGAAGTTTATTTCGAACATGAATGCAGTTTCAAAATGATGCATCACAATACAAAGGACTTCCAATTTATATTATTTGCAGGATATACAACCACATTTTGTTTAGAACACATATAACAGAATAAATTATGAAATTATAAAGATGGTTTGAAAAACAGACTAGCCTTAGTGCTTAGTTCTTAAAATAATATTGTTTTATTTGATGCAACAAGCAATTTTTTGGGGTCATTGTAACCCATTTTGAAATACATTTCTACATCAGTCAAACTTGAATATCTGCTTGTCACCTTGACCTGATGCTAAAGATGTTGTCATTCACTTTGTTGGTAAACAATGTAAATGATCAAATGAAGGGGCAGTTGTTATATCATGAGGCTATTATACTCTGCAGAATATTCATATGGTTATATATTTTTTGCAGACATAGCAGTGATGTGGCCCACAAATAAAATGAGTTTAACACCCCTGTTTGTAGTTTGCTGATGAGGTTTGAATATACTGTATGTACCTGCAGTAGCTTCCTCATAACTAGGGGGAGATGGGGACGCTGAGGACTGTCCACTGAATGAGTCACCGGGGGCCTTGTTGGAGAGCGCAGACTGAAAGGACAATTAATTTGCAAGAAAAGCAATATTAGTGTGGTCATCGTAATATTTATTCATTACATATGTGTACAATTCTACACATCTTTGATTGAGGCCATTGCATTTATATGACTCATATACGCATCATTTGCATTTTAATAACATCCACTATTTTTATTTGAAAGGTTTCCTTCCCAAAAATGTTTTTTAAAATGCCAGATAGGTATTAATTTAACAATATGTGCTTGTAGTTTATGACTGGGAGTTAGTTATAAGATTGTGTCCCCTTGTTTATAATACAAAGCTTTCAGTATGATGCTACGCATTTGTAGGTCGTTGCAAATTCTAACAATACTAAACATCCTGTGGCAGTAGGATTAATACATATCGGCATTATTATCTTTGTAAAGCTATGTTTGGATCATTATGTGCATGTGTACCTATTGTGACAATTGACTAAAAATGCAAGGAAAACACTGATGTCATTTTAAGTATTTGCATGTTCTAGTTCAGAGGCTGTTATGTAATAAATCTAGGCCAAAAAATGTTAAAAATCGTGATTTCCTACCTTGCCCTGCGTCATGATGCTGGTCAGGATTTTGTATCGTTGATCCACACCAAGTATAAGCGGTCCCACCTGCCTGAACTACAAGATGATGATGGTGGCTGTTCAACACTCTCTCACAAAAATTGTGACGCACACTAAAAACACAGCAGCAGGAGGGAGGCGCGCATTCCCCTCCCTCACCCTCGAAGGCACGTTCTGGCAGCATCTAGTGAGGCTGCAGCACACATAACCATGATGCTGGGATTTTAGCACTGAAATAGGCACTGTAGATAAAAAAAAGTCCATGGAAGTTTGGAATGGAAAGTGAATGGAAATGAAATTGGTTTTATTTCGAAATTACTATATTACAATACATAGGCTCCAGCGTCCCCCACGACTCTGAAAGGGACAATAGGGAGAAATGGATGGATGGACAATACAATTTAATTTTGGGGAGTTTATCCATTGAGTTGGTGGAAGTAGATGGCCACACCATCTGTTGATACATTTTTAACACTTGACATGTTTATGCAAGTAACTTGTGCTGCTGTAGCCTAATTGAATCTATAAAGTAAAGTCCAGTGTTTCTTATCCATAATTGGGCCGCAAGCACCGCCAAAAAATTAGCTTCTCATCTTTAGTCCGTATGGGAACCAGCGGTATTGCATCGTAATACACTTTTCGTAGCAGTAATGACAATTTCAAACAAACATAAGTTTGGAGCGGATGTTTTTTGAGCGCAAAAATTATGACTAGAGTGGTGAAGGTGTATTTTCATTTGCACTTTAATTTTATTGAAAGTTTACTTAAACATTAATTATTATTTTTGTGGTTAGACATTTTTCATTTTAGCTCAGCGTAATTGTATGGAAATTGCTTTTTTTCTTTTGCAGTATATTTGAATACTATTTATTTTGTAGTCAGCCCCTCTTAAGCTTTGATATTATTTGTGATTAACACATGCTTTCACATAATTAGACAAGGTTTATTATTATCATCCTGTTAAACTGTAATTATGTTAGATATAATTACTAAATATGATTAAAATTAAGATTAGGTTACTAATTCAGTGTTATAATTTCAGTGGGCCTTAGGCCCTTCTGCAGTGAAAAAATTGGTCCTCAAAGTCAAAAAGGTTAAGAACCCCTGGTATGTTTTTACTCTTACTATTATTTAGTAAAAAATAAAAAAAAGTGCATTACAATGAAAACCAAGGTCAGAAGTGTGATCTCAAACATGTTCAGTCAATTCATGATATACAACTGAAAATGACTAAAGTAAATAACAATATTGAGTGTTACTCAAGTCGTATTTTTTCATCCATTAATTTTCTATACAGCTTGTCCTCATTAAGATTATGGGAGAGTGAAAGACTATTCGCCTGACTTAGGGCGAGAGACTGGCGACACCCTGGACAGGTCACCTGTCACACTACGCTAATGTGCTGCCCAAATGCTCCCAATTATTTTCACATGCATTACTTACTCCTAAAAAAAGCTGTTTGAAAATTATGCAAAGGGGATCCCCAAAATCCAACTATTGTAGTTTTTATTTTTTAAATATTTTTTGTTTTCCTCAGAACCAGCGAGTATGACATACATGTCACAATGGGCCACTCATTTAACATCACTATCCTTTAAGATGCTTCCTGTACAAACTTCATGAGAGGAAAAATATATTATAACATACTGTACATATTGTCAATACATATACTCTGTAAAAATGAATTAAATAGCAATAATCCTAATTCGGACAAATTTCATTAGCGATTTGAATGACAAAAACAAGTAACATGAAAAAACTAAAATCTCATCATTGACATGAACAAATCGTCCTTTTGTTATTAGTTTTCTACCCAGTCACAAAAAATACAAATGATGCACGCGAAATATCTACATCTCACCCTCTCCCTTGGCTCCCTCAAGTCTGAGGTCCGAGTCGTTCCTGCCTATCGTGAACAGACCAACAACAGCCATCAAAGCCGCGAGCATCATGACTGCACAGCCTCCAAACATGTGTCTAGTACCGCCGCCGTCCTCCCCACCCCCTGTCCCCGACACCTCGCCGTGGAGCGCCAGCAGACCCAGACAGGCCAGCAGGTGCAGAGGTAGGCGGAACCAGGCCAGCACTCCAGCCCGCTTCTCCTCGGGAATCACCCTACTCTGGAGGAAGCTGACTGCGGGGAAGTAAAGTCCACATGCCAGCTCCAGCAGCAGGAAAGCCAGGAAAGATTCATGCGGTCTTGGTTGTCCTGGCGCGGTGGAAAAAGTTAGCATGTATAAAGAGAAGAAGGCCATCAAAACGGCCAAACAGAGTACATGGCCGGGCTGTAGACGATAGTGTGAGGAGGTGGCTAGGCGGTACATCAAGGAGCCAACCATACTGGCAGCCATCAGACAGGAGAACACTATTCCCAAAGGAGGTCCGTGAGGGTCCAGCACCGGGGTCCACAAAAAAACAAAGATGTAGAGGACACTTTCAAATAGAGCCTGCACGCCACCCAGGAGCATGACTCTCTTGTCTGAAAGCAAACAACGAAGTCCATCATGGCAGCTGCGTGAGAACCGGGCCTTTGCAGATGGACGAGTCAAACCTCCATTTGGAGCACCTACAAGGAGCATCTGTTTGTCACTTTCAGGTCCTTCTGCTTCTTCCTTCCCCCAGTCTGCTACCACCACCCAGGCACAGCACAGCAAACAGGGGACAGCCAGGAGAAAGGGAGCCACCGGCCCCAAGTGGAGCCACTCAGCGAGCAAGTTAGCCATTAAGCCAGCTCCCACGGCGAGCCCATGGTTCCACGTGGCAGCTTTGTTGAAGGTGCTGGGGATCCACTCCTTGGGGAAATCGTGGACGCTGACATGCTGTTGGACATACCAGGCCTCAAATGTGGTGGAGAGCAAGGATGTGGACAGACCTCCCAGGATGCGACCTACAATCAAAACAAAATAGTCCCTGGACAGCTTGGTGAGGCAGCAAGCAGAGTAAGTCAGACAAAAGAGCAGACAAGTCTGTCTGCGGCCCAAAGCTTGGGGGAGCCACCCTGAAAAAGGAGAAAACAACACAGAAGAGGCCAAGCCACATACATAAATGATGGCTATCTGGGACTCCAAGAAGCTGTAGTGGCGGTAGAGCTTGTACAGGTAAGGACCCTGGAGCCAGTCCGCCCATAGGGCCAACAGATAGGCCCGGAGGAAGACTCTCTGGAAGCGGACGAAGGCTGGGTTGGCTGCAGCCGTCTGAGTCGGCTGAGGTGGGGTGAGACGACGTGCTGCAAGCTCCAGGCCAGCACACAGGAGAAGCAGCAGGAATATGGCAAGGTATGCTGTCACCAACATGGTGCAAAAGACTGCACACACTTGAATTCAACCCTGAGCTCTTTGGACTTCTCCTTCCCTGCTAATCCTCGGCGTCTATTGGGGAGAAAAGGAAGAGATGTGGCTAAATTGCTAAATGGCCGTTTGTACCAACAGTTAGGTTCACTATAAAACCTTAGCATGTCATTACTATGGTAACAGGGTGTGTACATTACAATTATTACACAAAGTGTCGCTAGTTTGACTTGCATTGTTTTAGTCTATAAACTGACGCTAGCATCAAAGCTAGCTGCCTTGCTACTACGGTAGCTCTTCAGAAAATGAGACTCCGTTGTAAAAAAAAAAAATAATAATAATTTCCTCATATGGTGTAAAAATGTTTCTTACCGAGCTGTGAGACTCTTCCATTGTTGTAACACGAACAACCAGCTGATTCCATTTGTGGAGATAAATTGTTAGTGTAGTTCTTCTACACAGATGTGTGTCTTTAGAAAGAAGACAGTCACTTCCGGGTTTCTTCTTTTGCCACCAGGTGGCAGTCTTACTTTGTTTACCCTGGATGTGGAGGACAAGCAGAATGTTAATATTTTTGTATTCTTTTTATCTCGTACAACTTAATAGTATTAGTGTTTTAATTTGTTCAATAAAGATACATATATACAACATAATTACACACATTGAATTCAACTGTTAAACTGTTTGTTTATTCAAAATATACGTTATTTCCAAAATAGATTCACAAATTCAGCACGAGGTGAAAGAGTTATGGTAGTTGTTTTTTGCTTGTCTATGTGAAGATTATTATTATGATGATGATGAACGAGAACCTTTCATACACTGGTAGTAGAAACAAAATAAAACACAGTATACTAATAACAAAAGAGAAATAATGACAATACAGTAAAGTATCAATCAATCAATGCTTACTTATATAGCCCTAAATCACGAGTGTTATCACATCACAGCAAGGAAAAACACAACTCAATGGGTCACTGAGAAACCTTGGAGGGGACCGCAGATGTGGGAAACCCCCCCCCCCCTCCCCCCAGTCCAGTGCATAGTGGATCTAAAACAATAGTGAGAGTCCAGTCCATAGAAGGCTTCATTCCTCAAACAACAGAGAACATGTTGCAATACTCTAATAAAACAAATCTGACATGCAGGCAGTTTTTTTACTTTAAAACTGTCATTGTTAAAAAAAAAAAATTGTAAAACCCTATTATTGACGGCTGGATCTGAAGTGCTCAAAGTAAAAATAATATATATTGATAAATCTCAAACTTCTCACTTTTATGAGTCGGGCCTTTTGGATTTGTTTTTTTTATCCGTCAATGTTCAAAAGACAATAAAGAAGTAAAAGCAATGTTGTTATGGATTATTTACCGATTTAAGGCACCAGTTAATTCACATCAAATATTCAATTTGATCCAAAAACTGTCACGGCTTATCACACCACGCCGTGCCTTATTTTGAGTTTCTGGGTCCTTTTCTGGGTGTAGTTTTAGTTCCTGTATTGGGCTCAAAATTTTGTGGTTTTTCACTTCCCGTTGTTCCTTTTCCTGCAGCACCTTTACACCTGTCTTTGAGCACTTTTCCTTCTCACCTGTTTTCTGTTTGTAATTACCGCTCTTTTAAGTTGAGCTTGCGACCCCATTGGTTTGTAAGGACATTATTCACTGGTCACTATTGATGATTCCTTCCATGTTGTGATCAAATATGCTCGTACTTTGTGGACGCCGTCTGCTCCACCTTACTTGTAAGTGTTTCGCTGTGTTCCAGCATTTTGTTTTGGTTCAATAAATCAATCAAATCAATAAATACCCTTTAATCAATAAATATCATTTTTTACTGCAGACTGCCACCTCGTTCGTCTGCATTTTGAAATTTCTACAACCTCCATCGTCTCACATGACAGTGCTTGACAGAATGTCACCACGATTACAATAACGAGGAATATGAGAGGATTTTTTGGGTTAAAATGGAGGCAGAGGCATAGTGGTACCCCTCCAAGGTACTAGAGACTTTGATGTGGGTGCCAGATGGCGGTCTGGTCCCAATAGACTCTTTTTGGCCGAGTGCCGAGCCTGCGCGTCGTCTACGAAGGCGAAAGCCAGCTTCATCACGCCGTCACAAAGCGCAGCCTTCTCTGCAGGGCTTCTAACGCTGCACCCTTCCTCTCCTAAGGGGGTGGACTACGGGAACCCCATTGACCACTTTGCCTCTTTGTTCACGACTTGGGCTATGGGCCAGTGTGGCCCAGGCGCTGGGTAACGGGATGAAGCCGCTCTGCCAGTGCTCGGGTCTCGTGCAGGAAGGTGCGAGTGACTGGGGCGCGCAGCCACACCTCACCAGGGGACTTGTCTATTACGGACTTTTCCTCCCCCGGCTTCCCAGAGCCCACACACCCTGGGCTTCTTCTCCCGATCAGGTCAAGGGTTAAACGCTCCTCCCTCAAACCAGTGACAGCATCTGGTATCCTCTAACTGATGGGGGAGCTAAGGTTGGGACAGTAGCTGTGCAATTGTGGAGGCACAGCTTCGTCCAGCCAAGCAGCCACTTTCTGTGCGGCCTCCGCCGCCTATCCTGCGCCTAGCCGGGCTTCTACCTCCTGCTTGGCCTCTGCTGCCTGCAATACTCCGCCCTGTTTGGCCTGCGCTGCCTGCCTGAGCTAAGTCATGCTCGGCCTCCGCTGTCTGCAGCAGTCCGTCCTGCTCTGCCTCCGTTGGCTGCAGCGCTTCGCCCTGCTGCTCCAGCTCTGCAGCTGCCGATGGTCCGGCCGCCTGCTGCTCCAGCTCTGAAGACGCCGACGGTCCAGCCACCCGCTGCTTGAGTTCTGCAGATGCCGACGGTCCAGCCGCCATCATCATCTTCAGCAGGTCTTTGCACGACGCCGCCATCGTCGTCGTTCCACAACGCCGCCATCCTCGTCTCCAGCGGGTCTTTCCACGACGCCACCATCCTTGTCTCCAGCAGGTCTTTACACAACGCCGCCATCCTCGTCGTTCCACAACGCCGCCATCCTCGTCTCCAGCGGGTCTTTCCACGACGCCACCATCCTTGTCTCCAGCAGGTCTTTACACAACGCCGCCATCATCGTCGTTCCACAACCCCGCCATCCTCGTCGTTCCACAACGCCGCCATCCTCATCTCCAGCGGGTCTTTCCACGACGCCGCCATCCTCGTCTCCAGCAGGTCTTTACACAACGCCGCCATCATCGTCGTTCCACAACGCCGCCATCCTCGTCTCAAGCGGATCTTTCCACGACGCCGCCATCCTCGTGTCCAAGGGGTCTTTCCACGACGCCACCATCCTCATCTCCAGCAGGTCTTTACACAACGCCGCCATCATCGTCGTTCCACAACGCCGCCATCCTCGTCTCCAGCGGGTCTTTCCACGATGCCGCCATCCTCGTCTCCAAGGGGTCTTTCCATGACGCTGCCATCCTCGTCTCCAGCAGGTTTTTACACAACGCCGCCATCATCGTCGTTCCACAACGCCGCCATCCTCGTCTCCAGCGGGTCTTTCCACGATGCCGCCATCCTCGTCTCCAAGGGGTCTTTCCATGACGCTGCCATCCTCGTCTCCAGCAGGTTTTTACACAACGCCGCCATCATCGTCGTTCCACGACGCCGCCATCCTCGCCTCCAGCGGGTCTTTCCACGACGCCGCCATCCTCGCCTCCAGCGGGTCTTTCCACGACGCCGCCATCCTCGTCTCCAGCGGGTCTTTCCACGACGCCGCCATCCTCGTCTCCAGCGGGTCTTTCCACGACGCCGCCATCCTCGCCTCCAGCGGGTCTTTCCACGACGCCGCCATCCTCGCCTCCAGCGGGTCTTTCCACGACGCCGCCATCCTCGCCTCCAGTGGGTCTTTCCACGACGCCGCCATCCTCGTCTCCAAGGGTTCTTTCCACGACGCCATCATCCTCGTGTCCAGCGGGTTTTTCCACGACGACTCCGTCATCATCATCATCGGAGTCATCGTCGCCTTCGCGACCTCCAGGTTGCCGGCCGCACAAGCGGTCATCAGGCGCCCGCACGCGGCCTCCCCGTTGACCAAGAATGTGGGCGTTTAATGAATGGCCTCCGCACTATCAGCAGCTAGGCCCAGGACCCGGGCATGGACGGTTACAGCTGCTGGTGCGCCGTGGCCCCTTGTGACCGCCTCCTCGTCGGCCACGGCGGCAGTCTACCAGTCACTGCCGTCTGACTCTTCCCCACTGATTGCAAGGACATATGGCCAAGCAACCCACCGCCTAGCCCTCCTTCTCCCCTCCTGTGACTTTGGACTTTTTCGGTTTTGTTTTTTAGAATGTCTGATATCCTTTTTGTTGTGGGGGAATTCTGTTACGGCTTCTCACACCACGCTCTACCTTATTTTAAGTTTCTTGGTTAATTTCTGGGTGTCGTTTTAGTTCCTGTCTTGCGCTCTTTTTTTGTGGTTTCTCACTTCCTGTTTTTCCCTTTCCTGCAGCAGTTTTACGCCTGCTTTCGAACACTTTTCCCCTCACCTGTTTTCTGTTTGTAATTACCACTATTTTAGTTAAGCTTGCGACACCATTGGTTTGGCAGGAAATTATTCACTGGTCACTATTGATGATTTCCTTCCTTGCTTAGATCAAATATTATATTTACTTGTGGACGCCGTCTGCTTCACATTCCCTGTAAGCGTTTTTGCTGTGTTCCAGCATTTAGTTTTGTTTTCCCTTATAGCAGGGGTGTCCAAAGTGCGGCCATGGGGCCATTTGTGGCCCGCAGCTAAGAGTTTACCGGGCCGCCACACATTCTGCAAAAATTGCAAAACTGATAGTATTGCAAAAATAAAAAATAACATTTACAAAAAATGGAATGAGGTGACATCTAATGAGAAAAAGTGGCAATGTTGACACAAAGCTGCCATGCAGGCAGTTTTTATTTTTATTTGTCTTTATTTTCTTTTTTTTTCTATTGCTAAAAAAAAAAGGACAAAAAAAATCTATGTTATAATGAATTATTACTTAAAAATTATCACTTTAAAATGTTTTACGTGGAAAAAATAGTGCATATGTTGTGTGGTTGCCATATACAAACATCAAAGTTTTGACAAAAGAGCATAAAACAAACAAAATAATAGTTCAAACTTAAAATCGACAGATATATCGGAAGTTAAACTTGAAATTTAAGTGTTAAAAGGAAAAAAAACAATTAATAAAAATGTATTACTTATTGAGTGGGGAACGTTTCGGATCTCAAATATATTTAGTAGGATTTTATTGAACTTTTTAATGTGATTACTCAAAAAAGTAAAATACTTAAAATCAATGGTGTCCTGCAAAATTGATCTTTGAGGGCTTTAATTGCTAAATAAAGGAACTCTCCTGAAGGAATCAATAAATTATCTATCTATCTATCTAAATACTGCATATTTCAGTTTTACTATAAAAAAACAATGTTGTCTTTGACAGAAAAGGCATAAAACCTTATTTGTTTTACTTTATATCAACCTCAAGTTGATATAGAGATTTACTTTAAGCATTAAATAAAAAATAATAACAATAATTTCACTTATTTTTAACATTTTAGTGACTGAGACCCTCTATGCTCCCCAGGAGCCCTAAGGATTAAAAAAAAAATCCATATATTTTCTTATCGTTTGGAAATGAAAAAAATCAAAATGGCCCCCACATGCTTAAATTTTTCCGTGTGCGGCCCTCTGTGGAAAAAGTTTGGACACCCCTGCCTTATAGTCAATCCGTCTAGGACACTTCCCTGTTGCTCTCACTTTTGGTTTTGTTTGTTTAATCCATAGATACCCTCTTTTACTGCAGGCTGCCACCTCGTTTGTCTGCATTTCAAAATCACTACAACCTTTTGTCGTTTCACATGACACACTGATGACACACGGGACGGCGTGGCGCAGGTGATAAAGTGGCTGTGCCAGCAACCTGAGGGTTCCTGGTTCAATCCCCACCTTCTACCATCCTAGTCACGTCCGTTGTGTCCTTGAGTAAGACACTTCACCCTTGCTCCTGATGGGTCCTGGTTGACGCCTTGCATGGCAGCTCCCGCCATCAGTGTGTGAATGTGTGTGTGAATGGGTGAATGTGGATATAGTGTCGAAGCGCTTTGAGTTCCTTAAAAAGGTAGAAAAGCGCTAAACAAGTATAACCCATTTACCGCTTGACAAAAACATTTGGGTAAAATATTGCATATTTTGTGTTATTGCCATAAAAAGGGTTTTATTAGAGAATAATTCCATGAAACATTTTTTAAAAGTAGCAATTTTATGCCAATGGATAGATCTGAAGTTGATTTATAGATGTTTGATTGTAGAAAGTAAAAACAAATAAGATAATATGTGACTTATTTTTAAACCTGTAATGGCTGAGAACCTTTTGGGACCTCGAACAGTCACCAGAATTGAGGGTAGCCCAAAGGGGTTATAACAAACATTGTACTGGTTTTAAAAAGGAAAAATATCAAAATGGCCCCAGCAGGCTTTAATTTTTCAGTGTGCGGCCCTTAGATCATTTAATTGTCTGCCATACTTCTAATGAAAATATTTTTTTTAGAGCCAAACGACACAACAAGCTGATCAATACACAATCTGAACTTTATATAATTTCTATTAAAGAACACATATTTACAAAATGTACAGCACGTGCTCAAACAGCCATATTCAATCAAGCAATCAGTGAGATGACCAATTAAATAAGATCTCCCCACCCTATAATATCTCTTTAGTTTGTATGACAAACATTGGGGGAAAGAGTGCATGATGTGGAGTGAGCGCTGGAGATTTCAGGGATTATTCTGGTTGGTGACATCGTCTCAATGCAGCAGGCAGTGTGTCAAAAAGTTCATCAACAATCCCTGACATGTTCTCCGTTGCAAAACGCCCTTGCCCCAAAACCCCCACCTCCTACTGGAAGATCAGCAGAACATTCTTCTTTTTGCTACTCAGTCGCTTTAAGATAGACATCGTATTTACAGAAACAAAATGAACAAAAATAATTAAAAAACATGCATGAACTTGTACCATCACTCTGGATGTGACATAGTAATGCAGAGACAATGGTTTTGTCAAGTCATTTGAAATGGCTTGTGATGTTTTAGAATTGTTGTGTACAGGTGACACAATGAATCCACGGTGTCCTTCAAGTAAAAATGCACATGATGGAACAGTGATATACTATACTTTAGTTAGATTTTGCAATTTATCGTATTTTCCGGTATATAAGCCGCACTGACTAAATTTTAGAAGACAAAAAACATATTACATAATAGCCGCACCAGTCTATAAGCCGCAGATATATACCAGTATGTTGTGAAATTATTAATTTACATAAAAATATTTTGTAAATGTCTTATTTACATACCTTCATTATTTTCCCAAACGCTGCCTGTAACTCGGCAGTAAAACTGCTTGTCAAACAAAACAGAAAAGTAATTGTTGTCTTTATTCATTCTTTATGAGATAACTAATATTTTCTACTTTTTCAATAAGGTTCAAAATGTTTTTAGAATTATTCTTCCTTTTACTGTGTAAACTGTTTGAGTTTGAACAGTTTCTTAAAGTGGATCGCTAGAGTACATTGTTTGATTTCTTTGCTTAAAAAAATTAATCATTTAGTTGTAGCGGAAAAAAGTCCATAGATTAGCCACACCTTTTGTATGAATCGCAGGGTTCAAAGCTTGGGAAAAAAGTAACGGCTTATATTCCGGAAAATACGATATTTATGATGACATTCCCTTTCTTTTGAAAACAAGCAGACTAATAACTTGTCAGTATTGATGGTCCCTATTATAAAAGGTGTTTCTGTGCACAATATCTGACGGTCTGCTGCTATTTATCAGCAGAGGGGAATTGGCTTTTACTCTTAAAAGGGAACCTCACTTTTTTGGAGGGAATTTTGCCTATTGTTCACAATCATGAGAGACAAGAAGACAAAAGTTTGCTTTTTTTCCCGCTTTCTAACATATAAAAATCGGCTTTTTTTCAGTGGCTAGCAAAGCAGCTAATGGGAGCAATCAATTCTACCTTTAAATCACTTCTAAAAATGCATTCAAAAACCGTCAACAATACTTAATTTCCGTTCCTTAACCTGTATAATAACCAAGCTCCGATCTCACCTGCAAGACATAATGTAATAGCTCTTGTACACACAGAGCTGATGAAGTGCAGGGTACCCCTAGCCATTTTGGAACACTGAGGAACTATTTCTCTATCGTAACACATCGGTGTGCTTCGGTATTAACTAACTGCGGCAAGAGATAGTTTAGTTTCTACAGCAATACAAAACCCGTTTGAGTTTGTAATGCACAACACTGCGATATGACACCAAACTGTACTAACTGAAAAACATGACTAGTCATATTACAGTATATAGTATAGTATATAAAACGTTGCTGGAGGGTTTTAAAATTGCTTTTGAGGGGTTTGAAGGCTACAATGGTGACTCTCATTAGCCGCATCTTTCAAGCGTTTTTTTCAGCATCTTTAAAATTGTACAAAAATAAATAAAAATAAAAATGTCTGTTCTTGTCTCTTATGATTGTGAACGATAGCCAAAATTCCCCAAAAAGTGCCGTTGCCCTTTAAGTACACTGGATAGAAAGAGCGAGTGCACACATGGTTTTTTTATCAACACATTAATTTACACTTTCACTGGAATAGTACCTCTTAAGATGTGTTGTGGTTTACACACAAATGAGTGTGAGCATGTTTCATTAGTCCCAATAAAGAAATAAAAACTGGAATTGTGAATCCAAAAAAGTAATTTCTTTCAAAACAAAATCTCTTACAAAGGAAGTCCATGCTTGGAAGGTAACGTGTGTATGGAAATGTGTGTGATGTGTGCTCAAGGGTCGATGCGAAAGGCCAAAAGTTTGTTGGAGTGCAGATTGTTGATAGTGCGGAGGTCTGGCAATCGCAGGAGGAGTTTGGGGAATAAGGTAGTGTCGTCAGGACGCCGGCGAGTGATCAGCGATCGAAGGGCACGGATAAGACCCTCCTGTAGCTGCTCTACCGTGTGCACGTCTGAAATGCCGGAACGATCTGAGGAGAGCAGATGACGCCCGGTCACTACATCATTCTTTCATCATCATCATCATGTCCCTTGAGGAGCTTTCCTCACCTGCAGAGACCAGCACCACTGCCATGAAGAGGGCCATTTCATCAGGCTCAAGCCCCATGGAGCCCAACTTTTCACTGAAGTCAAACATGGCATCTAGTAGGGAGCCCATGCCCAAAGCGTGCAGGGTGGACAGGGGGTATGTTTGGCCGTTCAGGAAGGTCACCGTACGTTCAGCAGCATTAAACAAGGTGCAGAACCTCACCATCAGAACCTAAGTGCACAAGAAAAAAAAACATTATTTTCATCAAGTCTTATACTTCGCAATGGTTAAACTGGAGATATGATCTTTGCGTTACCTGGAAAGTGCCCGATTTAAGCAGCATGACCTGGTCCTGCTGACTAAGCTCCTGAAATCCTGGGATGCCCTTGGCAAATTCAACCACCTCCTTGACAGCAGGGGTGAAACACTGAGAAAAGGACTCCCAAATCTCCTGACTCGTGCGGTCTGCCCCAGATACAGGGCATGCATTAAGAGGACAGGCCTGAGGGGAGAGAAAAACATACAAATGCATGAGTTTTCAGCCACCTGAAATACATGACAATTAATTAGATTCGTTGCTTACACTTACCAGCACTTTAGCTCTTGGAGCAAACTTCCATGGGCATGAAGGTTGACTTCTGGCATTTTCGGCTTTGCATAAATAATTTTCATGGCCTCTTTGAGGGGTTGTGCAACTTGAGTGATGATTCTGATTTGTTGACACAAAGTAAGTGTAGCGATTGGTGTCCATGTTGTGGAACATAACCTGATTGTTTTCAGGGGCGATTGGGCAAGACTGGTAATTCTGCATAGAGTGTGGTTCTGTTGCGATCTGCGTGAAAGTGCCATCTTGACAAGTGTTGTTGTTGTTATTGTTGGAGATTTTCGCCCTCTTGGCTGTTCTCTCCTGGCCACTGCCACTGAAGATGTCATGGTAAGCTCTGGACATGGCCCCAATGGCCTCTTTTGGGTCGCCCTCAACCTTCCTGGTTGGTGTTTCTTTCACAGAGGAGGAGTCCATGTCCATGGCAGCCGACTCATTTAGGCTGTTCATGTAGCTCTGCATCTCCTCCATAAGTCGCTGCTTCTCTCTTTTTGGGATGCGGCCAAAACGCACAGCTGCGGAAAAAACGCACACAGTGGAGATAAATCAGCAACATTGTTTAGGCTTGACCGATATCACTTTTGTTTAAACATCTCTTTTTAAAAAATGCTATACCCGAGCTCTGAATAAGTCACAAGCCAGCTGAACTGTTGCAGCGCGATGATCATGTATTCTGTGAGATGCAAACTTCCCTCTCCTCTTCCTACTTCCCACAGTAACCATCAGCTGGAGAAGCTATTTATAGACATTTTGCTACCATCTGCCTCATCAACCACTGTCTTCCTCCTCTCCCTCTCTTCTAAGTAGGGCAGTGGGACAACGTGAGCGAACTTGTGAGCGGGAGAAGGATGAGAGAGCTGGGCTCCAAGCAATAGACAGAGCAGCATGAAGAAGAAGATTTGACATGGGCGGGGGGATTGTGTGTGTGTGTGTGTGTGTGTGTGTGTGTGTGTGTGTGTGCCCGCGTGTGTGTGTGTGTGCCCGCCTGCCTGCAAGGTAAGGTTAGATGAGGCAACTGAAAAGTTTTGGAATGTCAAAACTTTTGATGATTTACTCGACTGTTGCTACTTAACCGAATGCACACCATGTTTTCTCATTTCCCAAAAGATTGTGCAAAAGCATGAAGCATTTCCGTAATAGTGTGCTGTAATTTGCCCAGAAAGGGCGCTGGTCTTTCGGAGAAAAGATGCCGTATTTGCCCACATTGCTCGGTTTGATGTCTGCTCTTAAATCAGGGTGAGCTATATAAACTCAGGCAGTTGCATGTGGTTTTCCTGTTTAAACAGAGTAAAAGTGGGTTTTTAGGTTGCGGTCCTCGACGCTTAAAAGAAATGTCATCTTTAAAAGGGTCAGCCTAACTGTTTTTTACTGTCAATGGGTTGCCACCCAGTTGTTTCCATGCAGCAGAAGTGTCAAGCACATGCAGCAATAACGCTAACCTCTTTATTAGATTAGTCTGGGTTGTGTCTAAACAGAAACCCTACTGAGCAGAAGAAGATGGCAAACTACCCCACCTAGGTCACAATGTACAACTACAATAGAAGCCCCATTATTTGCTATTTTCTGGGTCAACTAAGTTGTTGTTTTATTTGCTGGGACATGTATAATCAATTAGTAGTATCAAAAAGCTTCATACATGATAAAAACCTATCACACATCTGGCGGTCGTGTGCATCCTAATTGTTTTCCAATCCCCCATGACATTTAACGGGCATACAAAAGGTAATCAAGTTGACCCTGTTCCAATTTCCTAAAATAATTCCTGTGTTTGAAGCAGTTTCCCGGATGATGAATAGCTTCAGGGACTTCAAGCTCCTCTACTCATAAATCTCTGTCTGACTCGGAGCTGGAAGAGAGCAGTGGGAACATGGAGGGTACATGGAGGGGTGTGTGTGTGTGTGTTTGTGCGTGTGCGTGCGTGTGCGTGTTTCTTTCTGCGCAAAACCAGAGCATCCAGTCAAGAGTGTTGTTGGAGCATACTGCTGAGGGTCATATAAAGACACTTAGAAACTGAAAAGTGCCACAGGGCCAGGTGGTAATCATTGGCAGTGCATTTGCAGGTGCTGAAGTGCAGATAGTGAATGAACTCATGGCACCATAACCTCAAAAGACTTTCTGTGTTAAAGTTTTCACTCAGACCCACATACTGCCCATTTCCCCTGCTGCTTTGGCTAATCAGGGCACTGTGGCAGAACTTCACAGAGCCCCCCTCGCATTTAAAATGTGTCAAGATGTCTCACCATCTCTCGACATGCCGACAGACAGGCACTTCTTGAAGCGGCAATGCTGGCACCGGTTGCGGTTCATGCGCATGATCTGACAGTGCTCGTTCTTCACGCACATCTTGTAGTTGATGTTTTGCTGGATGCTGCGGCGGAAAAATCCCTAAAAGCCAGATTAAAAAGACAAGTGAAAGGCTGAACAGAAAATTCAAGAATATTTTTTCAGTTTTAAGGGGCTTACTTTGCATCCTTCACATGCATGAACTCCATAGTGGAAACCAGATGCAATGTCCCCACAGACCTTACAGAGCAGGACCATTCCGCCATTTTCTGAAGAAAGAGCAGGAAAAATACCGTCAGAGGGTGCAGTGGTGTGAATTCCAGTTAATAAAGAGCAGTGATTAAATGGACTCAATGTGTATGAACAAACATGTCCTATAATCCTCTTAGTACATTTTCAGAACTCATTTGAGCCCTAATTTTGGTCTTGACCTCTGTATGTATGATAAGATTATCGCAGATCTTCAAGATGCAACCTTTTAATCAAATTTGAATAATAGGATATTGACAACACTAAATTGGCCCTAGTGTGTGAATGTTAGTGTGAATATTGTCTGTCTATCTGTGTTGGCCCTGTGATGAGGTGGCGACTTGTCCAGGGTGTACCCTGCCTTCCGCCCGATTGTAGCTGAGATAGGCGCCAGCGCCCCCCGCGACCCCGAAAGGGAATAAGCGGTAGAAAATGGATGGATGGATGGATGGATATTGACACTGATTTGGTGGATTTAAAGATTCCTTTTTCATCTATAAATGAAATTGTAAATTGTTTTTTGGTGGGTAGATTTTGAAATGTATTGTATTGTATTGTATTGTATTTTGTATGATGATGTATATTTTAACTGTGGGTCCCTGTCCATAAGCTGTGTGCTTCTAGGGATGACCTTTTTGCAGAACAGATTCTGATATTAACAAAAGAAAAAATAATGATATACAAAACTATGTCTGTCTGTAAATAAAAAAATGAACCCTGTCTATAGCAGCAAGGCACCAATCAAACATGGGACATGACTATGTGTTTGAACTAAAGCAATCCTGTTTATTGATGTTCTTGGTTGGTGCCCTTCTGGATCTTAAAATACGGGTGTTATTATTGTTAAGGATGGTAACAAAATACCTACTTGTGAAAGCTCCTGTGAAGCCACACGGCTTTTTTCCAGCAATCGGATGTCCGTAGGTATGCTGGGGAGCGGCGGCTGCAGGAGGAGGCCCAGTATATACCTCCGGGAACTGGAACACCAGTTTAGAGGTTGGTGTTGGGGACTCTTCAGCCTTCTGTTTCAGTGATCCAATTTCTGTGAAGGTAACCTCCTCTGGCGATGACGGCTGCGAGTGGAAAGAAGGTGACTGTGTCTGGTACCCACTGGAGGGGCTGCCAGGGCTGGGGCTGGCACTTCCACAGGAGCCTGCATACAGGATGACTCCTCCACCTGCTGACAAGGGAAACAGGCAGAGGGATCAGATCATGTCAAAATACTATGGGCCTGATTTACTAAGATCTAAATACCACGCACTAATCAATGTGTGCAAAAAGCTAAATAACGTGTACTATAAGTGGGCGTGTTGCGTGTGATCTACTAACACTACGTGCCATAAATGATTCCCGGGTGCGGCACCGCTGCGGCCCACTGCTCCCCTCACTTCCCAGGGGGTGGTCAAGGGGATGGGTCAAATGCAGAGGACAAATTTCACCACACCTCGTGTGTGTGTGTGACAATCATTGGTACTTTAACAATGCGTGTGCAATTCAGAAGTGGTGAAGACCACCTTATTTAAATTAAGATTTTACGGGCTTTTACCACTAAGACAAGCATGTTCTGCACATTCATGTTTTCCTGACACATCTATAATCTGTAACACCTTTTCTGAAATCGCAACAACCGAGACTGACACTTTCTGACACTTTTCTTTCACTTTTACTGCATGTGCGTGAGGCTGTGGTTCGCATTGCCAGCGCATTCGTGCATCTGGAATAACTAAAACACAAGAAAATACACTTATTTTCATGTAGAAGGTATATTAGAAGAATATATTTCCTAAAATGAAAAAACAAATGAGATTTAAAAAAACGCCACCAGACATGAAAACGCATCAATTGAAGTCATTTCAATCAGCCTCATTAGTCACCCAGCAGTAATAAAATAACAGAAGGAATTCGCTAAATAGACTATATGTCTAATATTTTTATTCCTGACCGTCCACCAAAACTTTGACATACACACATTGGATGGAGGATTTGCGTATGTTCATCGTCTGTCTTTGCAGCACAAGCACTGACCCTACAGCTGTGTGCTGGAACTGTCAGTAAATACATCCTTCTTACACGCGTTGAAGAAAACGCCAAATACTGCTCGCAAAACGGTGACGAGTGTTGATAGATTACATTTCATGTGCTAAATAATTATAGTTGCATTTTCTCCTCCCATGATCAGCCTATATTTCGCATATTAGTGAAGACTGGGCATGCAAAATGGATTGCACGCCTTATTCGGTTCACTTAACAGACACAATCCACTTTGCACATTTATCAGCTTTGCGTGTGCTATCGGGTTTGCACGTGTTTAAATACACACAAACCTTTAGTAAATCCGTCATATGTGCTTATTTATATTTTCTGAATGTTTGACTGCTTGACGGCCAAATGCTTGTGCCGAGTTTGCAACTGGACATGACGTCCCTTTTAAAGTTAAATTTAAAGTACCGATGATTGTCACACACACACTAGATGTGGTGAAATGATCCTCTGCATTTGACCCATCACCCTTGATCACTCCCTGGGAGGTGAGGGGAGCAATGAGCAGCAGCGGTGGCCGTGCCCGGGAATCATTTTGATGATTTAACCCCCAATTCCATCCCTTCATGCTGAGTGCCAAGCAGGGAGGTAATGGGTACCATTTTCATAGTCTTTGGTATGGCTCGGCCGGGGTTTGAACTCACGACCTACCGATCTCAGGGCGGGCACTTTAACCACAAGGCCACTGAGTAGGTTTTTTGTGTGTTAGAATTTTTTTTTAGGCAACCATAAAGTATCAATCTTGAGGACTTGAGGCAACTCCCCAAGGTTGAATTCAATCGTGGTTTATAGTATAGTCTAATTTTCCTCACTGACATCATTTGACTTTTCTGTAGCTTGAACACACCTGCATTGATCTCTCTTGACTTTAGAGCTGTGATGGCACTTGATCACATATCTTCAGGGAACTCATGTAGCTCAATGTCTGAAAATGTGTGATGTCATAATATGATAGGTGTAAATGGGGTGCTCAAGCTGACAAATAAAAGCAGGTGTAAAAATAAACCTGGTAGCATGGCAACAGAGCAGGAAGACACCATGTTCATTATTATCAGGGAAACCTCCTTACTCATTCTGATGCATGATCCTACTTGCACTGTGCATGCATGCAGAATGTGTGAGAGTGTGTTTGCCGTTCAGCTGTGCTTGCATCCGAGGTCTGTTCTACCTCGATCCCCTCCCTCCCTCCTCTTTCTACTTCTAGTCATGCGTTGCGGATGAGCTGAGACACCGCCTCACGTGTCAGTTGGCTCCATTGCCTCCTCCGCGCCAATAATAGCCACGCTCGCTCTCCCATGGCACTGTGCCCAGCGCCGGAAAGCTGCACGACACCTGACCGCCGCCTCACATGCGTGCACTCCTGACACGGATTCAGCCCGAAACAAATCCGCAATCCCCGTGTTGAGATGTGCAACAAAACCGAAGTCAGTGCTTTTAACAAAACTCCATCCTACTGCTGCTTATGCGCCTTCATAGTCACGTGTTCTAAGCCTAGGAGTAGCCTGGCAGTGCAGATTACACAAAAAAGTGCATTTGGTTATGTTGAATACCCTTATTCTTAAAGGTAATATGTGTCAATTACCCAATCTATTGGCATTGGATCAGGATAAAATACAATTTCCCAATTTGTGATGTCCTCATTTTAGCTCATGGGCCGCATGGAGGAAAATCTATTCCCAAGTGGGCCGGAATGGTAAAATCATGGCATGAAAACTTAAAAATAAAAACAACTCCGAGTTCTTTTATGTGTTTTACTTTAGCCAAAAATTCTGAAAACATACAAATCACAAATAATCCTCTGGACCAAATAATTAGAATAGAATATATATTTATTGTCATTGTACATTGTACAATGACATTGTGAGCAAAACTAATTTAGTGCAAATTCATAATAACACAGATAAACAGATAAAAATACATAAAAATACCAAGCACACAGCTCACATGCACAGTCATTCTTGTCTCGTGTTCAGCGACTTTATTGCTCTCGGGTAAAAAGTGTTCTTGAATCTGTTTGCCCGGCCTTTTATTGTGCTGTATCTCCTGCCCTAGGGCAGCAGTTCAAAAAGCTTATGTCCGGGGTGAAAACACTTCAAGTTTGTTGAAAATTCTGAGGAAATTGGTGCACCTTCAAAAAACACAAATGAGCTTAGACATCATCCCGGTGTGTTTACAAAGCCAGGATTAAACTTTAAGTCACGGCCTTTTCTGGGATTGAACAAAAAACCCAACATGTGAACTCTTCGAGGTATCAAATACCTCATTTGTCATGTCCACGTTTCAATCCAATGCTAACTCAACAAACCGTAAGACACAAAGGTAAAAACTATTCAAACGAGTTAAGTTCACGTTTCTAGTGTTTGACAGAGACATTTTGGGGGAGTAAGGGTGACAAATGACGTGTTGGAACCAGGAGACATAAAACGGCAGGTTTTAAGTTTAATGTAGGTCGAGTTTGGTACCTGCTGCTTGGCCTTGGTAAAAACAGAATTGCTATTGTGTGACATCCAGTGAACACATTTAGAACAGGGGTTTCTTTCGTAAAAAAATAAATTTAAAAAAGCAGCTAATTTTTATACTTGGCAAACTCATCACGCGGGCGGGATAAAACCTGTTCGTGGGCCTGATCCGGCCCGTGGGCCGTACGTTTGACACCCCCTGCTTTAGAGTCTGCAAGTGGGCATGATAACAATGTAGAAATGACGCAAATGCATCTGTGTTGTGGTGGCTATGCTTGCTCTCCTGATGCACACGGTATTTGTTGATCTGAAACGTTGGGATAATCCCTCGGCCGGCACGTGTTGCTGGATTTGTTGACTCATGCCAGCCTTGGGAGCCACAGACGGACCCAAAAAGAGTGCAGGCCCAAACCTCACCTCTTTCCCCAGCTTACATGGCGTAGTGGGTAGAGCGGCCGTGCCAGAAACCTGAGGGTTGCAGGTTTGCTTCCCACCTATTGACATCAAAGTCGCTGCCGTTGTGTCCTTGGGCAGGACACTTCACCCTTTGCCCCCGGTGCCGCTCACACTGGTGAATGAATGATGAATGAATGATAGGTGGTGGTCGGAGGGGCCGTAGGCGCAAACTGGCAGCCACGCTTCTGTCAGTCTACCCCAGGGCAGCTGTGGCTACAGATGTAGCTTACCACCACCAGGTGTGAAAGAATGATGGGTTCCCACTTCTCTGTGAGCGCTTTGAGTATATAACAATAGAAAAGCGCGATATAAATCTAGTCCATTATTATTATTATTACATACAGACAGCCCAGCACTCCCTGCACCCAAACACAGTGCATGACCTCTTGAAATCTCACATGTGCAGTAAATGAGTGGACCTGTCAATTAACAATACCAGGTTGGCAAGTGAAAACTAGATCTTGCATGTCAACATGGACAATGCCAAAAACTCCCTGTGACTTTTTACTTTTGAAAATATATATTTTAGACCAGTGGTTAACAAACTTTTTTTCACAAAGTACCATCTCAGAAAAGAATTGGCTCACCAAGTTCAACTATAATGACCAACATAAAAATTCTAGGGCTTTCAAGTGATTACTGTTTAATCAGATTAATCACACTTTTGAACTGTGATTAATCATGATTAATCACAGGTTATTTGCTTGCAAAAAATAAAAATAAAATGAAAATACCCCATTATTTGGATAACAATGCAATTTGGTAGTCAGAATGTCATACAGCATTTTTGCAACATTTGTTAAATGTTTTTACTAATCAATCAATCAATCAATGTTTATTTATATAGCCCAAAATCACAAGTGTCTTAAAGGGCTGCACAAACCACAACAACATCCTTGGTACAGAGTCCACATACTAAACTGCAATTCATTGATTTGCTCAAAAATGTAGTGACACGTTAGTATGATTTAAATGCACATTTTGAAAGTATTTGCAATAATATAGCAAATAAGGTTAAACGGTAGTTGTACATTTAAAAAAAGGCATTGTTTAATTATTTGTCGTAAACTCAGCCAGCATAGTTTGTTGTCCTCTGTTTGCTGGCCATGCAGCATTCATGCCATCCTTACGTTCATGTTTTGCTTTAAGATGCCAGTTTTGAGGTAAGACGGTAAAAAGAAAGTTTGTCGCTGCAATACTAATTACCTCAGTTTTATTTAATTTTGTCTGAGTTTGCTTAGGAGGGCGCAGAGCACA
Source organism: Nerophis ophidion (assembly GCF_033978795.1). NCBI lineage: Eukaryota > Metazoa > Chordata > Actinopteri > Syngnathiformes > Syngnathidae > Nerophis > Nerophis ophidion. Next base: position 30,217,399 of record NC_084616.1, on the reverse strand, counting down.
TCGCTGTAACTACGTATTATCACACTGGCATGTGACATGATCACTTCTGGCGGTCAAAACTCACCCTGATAATCTACATTCATTTATGGTAACGCAATACATTTCCTCATTAATCACATAGGTTAACGATGACAGCTCTAAAAAAAACAAAATACATGTACACATTCATTTATGTGCAAATGTCACAGATTACATTACACATCGTCTTTGACAAAGCATGATTGTGATGTAAGACATTTTTAATTTTATTATGGTAGTCAGACCGGATTTGACGCGTAGCGCTATTATTGTGATTGGTATGAGAAGAGGTGTCTTGACATGTCAAGAGGACATTAAAGTCTCCCATAAAACTAACTCCAGACTTCCTGCTTCCCGTCTTTCTTTTCTGCTGAGCATTTTCCCCCCATCTTACTAAAGCAGTTAGTGTAACAATCTACATTTTATGTTATCAATGCACTCAGGCGTAATCCAAACGCGGAAGTAGAGCTTCACCTCTCTGCTAGCGGCGAAGAGTACTGGCAGTGATGTCATCGCACGGCGATCAAATATTAAATGTTGTTTGGACCTGGTATTTCCGTAGTCTTCCCTTTTCTTTCTGCATTTCTGCTCGCTATTTTCGAGCTTGTGGCTCAACAATAACTGAACGCCATTACATTTTTCCTCGCTACAGAATGGGCTGAGGGTCAAAAATAAGTCAGGGCTGTAAAAAAAAATGGCGTTGTTAAAGGAACTTACAGATAACAACTTTGAAAGCCCTCCTACATGCAGTATAAATACTGTAATTGTGCCAATGTGTGCTTAAGTCAACCATCAAGTACATTAGAATGCCTACAGGCCATGCAGTATGCATTCATATCACTTTACCCACAGTTTTCCTTCATCCTTAGAGATTTCCCACGCAGGCAGGATATACTGTCACTTGACACAAGACACTGCTGGACTCTAGAAAGAGGTTCCGCAGCCTCCGAAGCAGAACCTCCAGGTTCTGTAACAGCTCCTTCCCTCAGGCCGTAAGACTCTTGAACGCATCATAATTAAATTATCCCCTCAACTCCCCCCAAAATGGATTAACTCGCTGAAATAAAAAAAACAATATAACATACATCCATAACGTGGATGCATGTGCAAAAGTGCAATATATCTATCTTTACATTAATCTATTTATTTATTTATTTTATATATAGATTTATATATGTTTATTTAATTATACATGCACCTTATTGCTTTTTTTAATCCTGCACTACCATGAGTTTATGTAACGAAATTTTGTTGTTATCTGTGCTGTAACGTTCAAATTTGAATGACAATAAAAAAGAAGTCTAAGTCCAAGTCAAGTTTAAGTCCAACTAACAATTTAAGTCATTGTAGACTGAATTAATTGAGTAGACAATCAGCCTTCGATGCTTTTCTTGAGCTTACCCGTGCACACGTTAATCTGCCTGTGGCAGGAGTCAGGCACAGAAACGTGAGCAGGGAAGAACTTCACATGCACACGTGCTCCTTTTCATTTCCCCCTGTTCCCTTGTCTGCTACTTTTGCATCCATCGACAAAATATGACAGAAGAAACGGTCACTGATGTGTGTTATATGGCTAGGAATTTGTCAGAGATCCTTTTGGTGCTTGCAGTGCAGACATGAACTCAAGCTGAGTGTAAATAGGTCAATATCACAGAAACCTGCCTCGAGCATCCCTCCGAACTAATGCTGCAACACACTACTTAAGGCTAATGCAATTAAACGGGGGGTCTGAATTACATCGCCGAGGGAGGGATGTTTTTAAAGGGGTGTAATATGTCAACCAATGTGATTTGGGTTTGTTGAAACTTTTCCCCACTTCATGACCATATAAAGGCTACCTTCCTGTGTGTTTACAGCTAATGAATGGTGCTTAAAATCAGCAACATGCATACTGAATACTATATAGTACCCAAGGCTTGTAACTATTTGTTATCGTGCACTCTGTAAAAACAAAAAAAAACAACACAATTTTGTAACATTATTGACTTGTACATAACTGTTGGTGCCTGGAAGTGAAAGCAATCAATTGTCCAAGCTACATTCTTAATAATTGCACTTATTTAAAAGCATCCCTTTGGGGCTGCACCATAGGTGCCTATCCCTGGGTGCTTCGGTGCCGAGCACCCAGTGGCGAGTTTGGTCCGTTTTATATGATCCAATAACAAATCTTATAGTATATATTTACCCGAGCCTAACCAAGGTTTCATTATGCCTCATAATGAACTAATGACACATTCATCTTGTCTTTGAACTCACTGCACACGAGCGAATGAAGGCATACTTACTCAAAAACCATACATGTCACACTAAGGGTGACAGTATGAACAATGCCAACACTGTCATAAATATGTGCCATGTAGAGAAACCACACTAAACAACAACGACAAACACATTTTGGAAGAACATTTGCACCGCAACACAACATAAACATTACAGAACAAATTCCCAGAATTTCTGCAGCAACAACTCTTCTGAGATGCCAAATGTAAACAAACGCCAAACACGTATCTAGTCAATACTACTATGATTACATCGACATTCTTAGCATCACAAAAGGTTTTTTTAAAAATTCATATAATGTTCATAAAGTCAGTAAATATGACCCTGGACACAGGAGGACTTTGAACATGACCAATGTATGATCCTGTAACTACATAGTATTGGCTCGATACCTAAATGTGTGGTATCATCCAAAACTAATGTAAAGTATCAAACAAGAGAAGAATAAGTGATTATTACATTTAAACAAAAGTGTAGATAGAACATGTTAAAAGTGTAAGTAAGAAGATCAATCCATTTTCTACTGCTTGTCCCTTTTGGGGTCGCGAGGGGTGCTGGAGCCTATCTCAGCTGCATTGGGGCGGAAGGCGGGGTACACCCTGGACAAGTCGCCACCTCATCGCAGGGCCAACACAGATAGACAGACAACATTCACACTCACATTCACACACTAGGGCCAATTTAGTGTTGCCAAACAACCTATCCCCAGGTGCATGTTTTTGGCGGTGGGAGGAAGCCGGAGTACCCGGAGGGAAGTCACGCAGTCACGGGGAGAACATGCAAACTCCACACAGAAAGATCCCGAGCCCGGAATTTAACTCAGGGCTACTCAAGACCTTCGTATTGTGAAAAACATGCCTATTAACAGTAAATGAACAAGTAGATTAATATTTCATTTTCTACAATAATATGTTACTGCATATGTCAGCAGCTAAATTAGGAGTCTTTGTTTGTTTACTCAATTCTAAAAGACAAGTTGTCTAGTATAGTAGTAGTTGTCTAGACAACGGAAATGCTGATTATCGGTCCTGCTAGACACCGACATTTATTTAATAATACCACCTTAACATTTGACAACCAAACAATTACACAAAGTGACTCTGTAAAGAATCTGGGTATTATCTTCGACCAAACTCTCGTTTGAGTCACACATTAAGAGTGTTACTAAAACGGCCTTCTTTCATCTTCGTAATATCACTAAAATTCGCTCCATTTTGTCCACTCGCGACGCTGAGATCATTATCTATGCGTTTGTTACGTCTCGTCTTGATTACTGTAACGTATTATTTTCGGGTCTCCCTATGTCTAGCATTATAAGATTACAGTTGGTACAAAATGCGGCTGCTAGACTTTTGACAAGAACAAGAAAGTTTGATCACATTACGCCTATACTGGCTCACCTGCACTGGCTTCCTGTTCACTTAAGATGTGACTTTAAGGTTTTACTACTTACGTATGTAATACTACACGGTCTAGCTCCAGCCTATCCTGCCGATTGTATTGTACCGTATGTCATACTTGCCAACCTTGAGACCTCCGATTTCGGGAGGTGGGGGGCGTGGTCAGGGGTGGGGCGGAGGCGTGTTAGGGGTGGGGGGCGTGGTTAAGAGGGGAGGCGTATATTTACATCTACAATTCACCAACTTGAGTATTTCATACATATTTCATATATATGTATATATACACATGAAATACTTGACTTTTAGTGAATTATAGCTATATATATTTATTTTATTATATATATAAATAAAAGAAATAGTTGAATTTCAGACGGCACCTATCAAATACACAGTAATAAAATCACAGTTGTTCTAACTGTACTGTGCTTGCTGGTTACTAAAAAAACAACACTTACCTTTCACTATTTGAGTAACCTTTGTTCTGCCATTTGCGTACTGGGGGGAGTCACTTGCCGTCAGGTGCACAACACCACGTAAATCGTTGGCCAATCAAAAAGCAACCCCATAATGCTATAGCCAACATTCACCAGGAGATGGCAACAGACAACATAAATAACTCTATTACAGACGGGGTCGCCATGGCTGTAACTTCCTCGTTCTTCTGCTTTGTCTCCTTGTGTGTGCAGTTTTTTTCTTAACATCCGTAGATGTTGTAATGTGAGTGGGCAGGCAAGCTGTTTATATAGTGGGAAAGCGGACGTGAAAACAGGCTGTCCCCACTCAGGTCCGCATGGAGCTGGAGGGGGCGTGGCCTCCAGCTGCGCTGAATTTCGGGAGATTTTCGGGAGAAAATTTCTTCCGGGAGGTTTTTGGGAGAGGCGCTGAATTTCGGGTGTCTCCCGGAAAATCCGGAAGGGTTGGCAAGTATGCCATATGTCCCGGCAAGAAATCTGTGTTAAAAGAACTCCAGCTTATTAGTGATTCCCAGTGCCCATAAAAAATCTGCAGGCTACAGAGCGTTTTCTATTTGGGCTCCAGTAGTCAGGAATGACCTCCCGGTAACAGAGATGCTACCTCAGTAGAGGCATTTAAGTCCCATCTTAAAACTCATTTGTATACTCTGGGCGTGCTAGCGAGGTCCTTTGTCCCTGAATAGCTCACACACTCCTGCACATTCAATGGAGGTCTGGCGGCAGATTTCTTTGACTTAATCGTTGGAAATCTATCTGCTTTGAGTGTCACAGGATATCCACACAATCTTGCCATCTCTTTAGTAGCATAGCTTTCGTCGGTAAAGTGTGCTGAACAAACGACTGACCATTTCGTCGGCTTCCCCCACACCCTCGTATTTTGAACAAATTTCATCCAATTTCTTGCCACTTTCGCAGAATTTCTTGCCATTTTCGCATCTTTGGGCCAGTGGTGTAACTTGAATCCCTCCCTGTTAGTGTTGTTACACCCTCTGAAAACACACCGACGAGGCATGACGTGTCCAAGGTTCCAGAAAACAGTCGAAAAAAAGGAAAATAACAGAGCTGAGACGCGGTGTTTGTAATGTCGTTGAGAAAATGAAAATGGCGACATTATTACCTATGTGACGTCACGTTCTGACGCCATCGCTCTGAGAACGATAAAGAGAAAGATCTTTAATTCGCCCAAATTCACCCATTTAGAGTTCGGAAATCGGTTAAAAAAATACATGGTCTTTTTTCTGCAACATCAAGGTATATATTGACGCTTGCATAGGTCTGGTGATAATGTTCCCCTTTAAATAGACCCCCTTTTTAGACCAGTTGATCTGCTGTTTATTTTCTTTTTCTCCTCTGCCCCCCTCTTCCTTGTGGAGGGGAATGGGGGGCAGAGGAGTATATTCACTATTTTATTTAAGGACAACATTGCAATAAGAAACATATGTTTAATGTACCGTAAGTTTTTTTTATGTTAAAATAAAGTCAATAATGACATTTTTAGTGGTCCCCTTTATATAGAAAAGTACCGAAATACTGATACTAATACTGGTACCGGTACCAAAATATTGGTATCGGGACAACACTAAAACACGCACACACCGAGCACCCACTGGCAGAAATGTAGATCGGCGCCTGCTATCTGCGTACAAACGGCTCAGAAGGAGATCCCTTTGGTTTGAAAACACAGTCACGTTCCAGCAGCAAACACGCCCTAATCGGATATTTGCCCTCCAAAGCATGACACGGGGACAGATGCTGCGTGAGAAACGACGTCGACTCAGCCTCCACGCCCCGAGGAGGGCGGGGCTTAGCGGGTGACTCTCTCCGCGCACAAAAGCCGCATGAGGCGGAGAAACGTGACGAAGGGGAAAAACAAGATTTAATGCGTGGAATGGCTGACCCACTGACCGGACTACGTCATCGTCTCCCGCAGGCGGCAGCAACACTGAAGTCCCTGTGAGGGAGCGGAAGCAGCAGGGGGCGGGGCTATGTGGCTCACGCGCCGCACGAGGCTCTCCGAGAAGGCCACGTGAGATGTTTTTTTTTTTTTTTGCAGGAGTTTTCAAAAAAGGAAAACACAAAACTTATTTCCAGTCGGGCGGTAGAGCTTTGTGTGCAATGAGTTCAGAGCCAAAATAAATATGTTGTTTTCTGGGTGGTCTTCGTCTACTCCCCTTTCGGATGTAGCGTGTCTAATTATATATATATATATATATATATATATATATATATATATATATATATATATATATATATATATATATATACTCCCACTTCCAAAGACATGCACCTGGGGATAGGTTGATTGGCAACACTAAATTGGCCCTAGTGTTTGAATGTGAGTGTGAATGTTGTCTGTCTATCTGTGTTGGCCCTCCGATGAGGGGGCGACTTGTCCAGGGTGTACGCCGCCTTCCACCCGATTGTAGCTGAGATAGGCGGCAGCGGCCCCCGCGACCCCAAAAGGGAATAAGCGGTAGTAAATTGATGGATGGATATATATATATATATATATCCATCCATCCATTTTCTGGATGGATATATATATATATACATATATATATATATCCATCCATCCATTTTCTACCGCTTATTCCCTTTCGGGGTCACGGGGGGCGCTGGCGCCTATCTCAGCTACAATCGGGCGGAAGGCAGGGTACACCCTGGACAAGTCGCCACCTCATCGCAGGGCTAACACAGATAGACAGACAACATTCACACTCACATTCACACACTAGGGCCAATTTAGTGTTGCCAATCAACCTATCCCCAGGTGCATGTCTTTGGAAGTGGGAGGAAGCCGGAGTATCCGGAGGGAACCCACGCATTCACGGGGAGAACATGCAAACTCCACACAGAAAGATCCCGAGCCTGGATTTGAACCCAGGACTGCAGGAACTTCGTATTGTGAGGCAGACGCACTAACCCCTCTGCCACCGTGAAGCCCTATATATATATATATATATATATATATATATATATATATATATATATATATATATATATATATATATATATATATATATATATATAATCATTATTATTATTTATTTTTTTAATCCCAACATGTTTTTTAGACAGCATGTAGAGGGAAAACCTGTAATGTTATGAGAACAAGTGTTTATTTTGTCACCTATAATGACTGCACAGAGCTATAAAACCAATGTACTGTTGATGTTTTTTCTTTTTTGGCACTGAAAGTCCAGTTTTACACAAATAAATGGCTATAGGAGATGGTAACAATTGTGTAAAAATAACCTTAATCCCCCCAAAAAAGTGGCTTGGGATAATGAGGATGGCTAGAAACTAATGAAACTGCAGATCCAGTCATAATTTGATTAACAATTTTGATTTCTTTCTTTTCTTTTTTTTAATCTCAACATGTGTATTAGACAGCATGCCGAGGAAAACCTGTAATGTTATGAGAACAAGTGTTTATTTTGTCACCTATAATGACTGCACAGAGCTATAAAACCGATGTACTGTTGATGTTTTTTTCTTTTTTTACTGTCTAGCACCGAAAGTCCAGTTTTACACATATAAATGGTTATAGGAGATGGCAACAATTGTGTAAAATTAACTTTAATCCAAAAAAAGTGGCTTGGGATAATGAGGATGCCTGGAAACTAATGAAACTGCAGATCCAGTCATAATTTGATTAACAATTTTGCTTTCTTTCTTTTTTTTTAATTTAAAAAAATACTCTCATTGGTCTCGGAAGTTTTATTTTCTTCATTGAATAAATCTTATGCACCTACTTTTGCATATGTTCACCCGCCTTTAATAAATAAGAAGCAAATAATATCAAGCAGTATGCAGCCATAAGTGGATAAAGTGGACACAACAGATCATAAAATTGTAACCGTGTTATAGTCAAATAATAAAAAACTATATTTTTGGCCCAAATTTTCCAGCATAAAAATGGCCAAATTAACAATACAGCAGTAGTATTGGCCACAAGGACAGAAAAAAAGTATTGGCCACAAGCAAACCAAACCAATCAGAGTGCACTGTTCAGTGTCCTGACCACTGACTGGCTCAGCCTCACGAAATATTTATATATTAAATTAAATGAGTGAAACAGTGACTAAACAGTGTTATTTCATGTGTATAGAGTTCTAATAATAGTAAAAACATATTTAGAAGGCCATACACAGTTTTTTTTATGCTCTTGCTATGAAAATATTTAATTTGTAATTAATAATCCCGACTTCCCAAAATGTGTTAATCACCATCATGTCCGAAATCAATTAACGCTGATAAATAAGGGACGACTGTATAATACTACTCACATTTTTAAATAATTGAATTAAGTCAATCCATTCATCTGTTTTCTATACCCCAGACCGGTGATTCTCAAACTGTGGTACGAGCACAACTAGTGGTACGCCAAAGAATCACTTGATTAAAGTACAATGTTGTATTTTCTATTTTCAAACACTTTGTATAGTGTTCAAAATATTAAATATGTTTGTTAAACAAATTGTTTTACTTAAGCCTACTACACTACTGTGTTTCAATGTTGCTCATTGTAGTGGTACTTGGATACTGAAGAACAAGGCAACTTTCATTCAACTGTGACTTTGTTAATCAAGGAAGCTCCCACTTATCTGTACACGGGCAAAATGATACAGCTGCATGTGGTCATTTTCTGACCATACTGTACTTTGTAATGCTAGCCAGTCAGCAGAGTGGCAAGCATGATAACCATCATTACAGTTAGTCAAAACCTTAGTGGCTCGGTTGGTATAGCGGATCTGCCAGCAACTTGAGGGTTCCTAGTTTGATCCCTGGCTTGTGCCATCCTAGTCACGTCCGTCGTGTCCTTGAACAAAATCACCCTTGCTCCTGATGGATCGTGGTTAGGGCCTTGTATGGCAGTGTGTGTGAATGGGCGAATGACGAAATAGTGTCAAAGTGCTTTTGTATTGTTTAAGCAAAAATTATATGTTGCCTTATGCATTTCCACAAATGAAGGTCAGTTTTGTTAAACTCAATTTTCTCGTGTCCTTCTAATGAATCTGCAAACGTGAAAGCACCTGCCCACTTTATCAGCATAAACAAGACAGCCCTATCCCACTATTACCTTCAGAATAGAATAGAATGGCATGCAGATGCAAACTTAAGGTGTGTCCATCACCTGCGCAGGAACGTGCCAACGTGTGTCATACTATCAATGATTCCCCTCTGATTAAGAGGAAGCACAGGTCATGTGCGGTGGCTGACCTCCACAAAGAGCTGCCCAATGGGTGGCTTCCCTTGCAGTTTCCACACCCTTGAACTTTACGTGGCCTCTATATTAGAAACAAAACACACGCCCTTCGATGGCAAACTTTTACTGTACTGATAATGCAGCTTTGCATGTGATCACTGACAGGTGGTGATAACGGCAGCAATTACGGTGACAGCTTCCTATGCTGCACGTGAGTTTGTTTTCATGAAGGGAGTTTTTTTTTTTAAAGGAAGTGGACAGCAGTGATGTATTCCATGCATGTAAATATTAATTAAGTCTATAGATTCACTTTCAAATATTGCAACACAGCAAATACGTCAAAGTATGTAAAGGTGAACAATTGCTATACATTAATGTTTGTCTAAATGGCATATTAGTAGAAGCTATTATTACGGTATTGGGTCACACCAAAATAAATAAAATGCTACTGTAAATGACCATGACTCCATATTACAGTTTAGCATGCACTGACATGTAAATATTAATTAAGGCAATATATTCACATTGCAACACAGCAAATACTTCAAAGTATGTAAAGGTCAAAAATTGCTATACATTAATCTTTGTCAAAAATGGCATTAGTACAAGGCATTATTACTCTATTGGGTTGCAGCAAAATGAAAATGCTACTGTAAATAAATATGCTTCCATATTACAGTTTAGCAATCTTAATCAATTGGGGGAAAAATTATGCAAATTGCACTTACCACCACCAGGGCTGTTGTCCATTTCTGTTGAAGGTGAACTTTTGTGATCAGCAAAAGTCTCAAAGAGCCCGAAGTCCAGTGAGGACACTGCTCGAAGTGTCCACTTGCTGTTGTGTGCAGACTGAATGTGGACTTCTTGGAGACGACTTGGATGCTTGCTGCTGCTGCTTTCCCGCGCCTGCGTGCTGCACTACAAGTGAGGCTCAAAAGTCTTCTGTCCCACTCGTGTCTTCCAAGAAAGCCGAGCCCGCACGTTCGCGTGCGTCAGACGTGACACACACACCCACTGATACAAACACCCACATTCATCACGTTTGCACAGGTGAGTAGGAAATGTGAGCTACGCCAACTTGTGTTTGTGTGGAATTTGGCTCACTCTTTGTATCTCTCTCTCTCTCTCTCTCTCTCTCTCCCTCTCTTACCCCCCACCCTCCAGCACGTTTCGCCGCCTTTTCATTGGCGGGGATGAGAGGCTGAGTGCAGTGTGATGTGCTTATTCGACCGTGCAGCGTGGGTTCAGTAAAGCCACGCAACATGTGAGCTCTCCATGTGCCGGCCTGAGCGCTGCCCTACTGATACACTTTTTATGCAAAAGCGCATGTGGCGCGCAGGACAAGGCAGCCTGCGGGATGAGGCACGTGGACAATGGGCGGGGCTCACCGTGACTTTGCTGGCTTCCCCACGACCAGTGATGCTGGCTGCAAAGTTGCCGGTAAACACGAAGTCCTGCCAAAGGCTGGGCAAGTGCCATGCTTAAAGGGTGCTGGTGCCCACACTGATCTACTATCTAGGACTGCGTGTTTAAAGTTAGAGTTAAAGTACCCATGATTGTCACACCCACACACATTAGGTGTGGCGAAATTATTCACTTCACCCTTGATCACCTCCCTGGGAGGCGAGGGGAGCAGTGAGCACCAGCGGTGGCCACGCCCGGGAATCATTTTTGGTGATTTAAAAGGCCTACTGAAACCCACTACTACCCACCACGCAGTCTGATGGTTTATATATCAATGATGAAATATTAACATTGCAACGCATGCCAATACGGCCTTTTTAGTTGACTAAATTACAATTTTAAATTTCTCGGGAGTTTCGTCTTCGAAACGTCGTGTAATGATGACGTGTACGCAAGACGTCACGGGTTTTTAGGAAGTATGAGCGCTGCACACACACAGCTAAATGTTGTCTGCTTTAATGGCATAATTACACAGTATTTTGGACATCTGTGTTGCTGAATCTTTTGCAATTCTTTCAATTAATATTGGAGAAGTCACAGTAGAGAGATGGGAAGCTTCAACCTTTAGCCACACAAACACACGGTGATTCCTTGTTTAAAATTCCCGGAGGTGAAAATTTACTATGGATCACAGTGCGGTCAAGCGAACATGAATCCAGACCAAATGTCAACCAGCAGGTTTCGGTGAGAAAATTGTGGTTAAAAAGTCGCTTCTTACCGGAGAAAAGCTGAGCTTGGGCCGTCCATGAAGCTGCCATCGACTTCCTTGAGACATTGGCGTCAAGACACCCGTGGACGTACACCTCCGACTATCAGGTACTGTTAAACTCACTAAAACACTAGCAACAAAATAGAAAGATAAGGGATTTCCCAGAATTATCCTAGTAAATGTGTTTAAAAACAGCGAAATCCGTCCCAATGCAATCGCGTTTTTTTTTAACTTTTTTTTTTTTTTTTTTCTAGTCCGTCGCTATCAATATCCTCAAACACAAATCTTTCATCTTCGTTTAAATCAATGGGGAAATTGTCGTTTTCTCGGTCCAAATAGCACTTTTTGTTGGAGGCTCCCATTAAAATCAATGTGAATATATGAGGAGCCCCCACACTTGCGACGTTATCGTCTGCGACTTCCGGTAGAGGTAGGGTTTTTCTCCAGTTGCTAACTTTATCGCGGATGTTCTCTACTAAATCCTTTCAGCAAAAATATGGCAATATCGCGAAATGATCAAGTATGACATATAGAATGGACCTGCTATCCCTGTTTAAATGAGAAAATCTCATTTCAGTAGGCCTTTAAAGGGTGCTGGTGCACACACTGATCAACTATCTAGAACTGCGTTTTTAAAGTTAGACTTAAAGTACCCATGATTGTCACACCCACACACACTAGGTGTGGCGAAATTATTCACTTCACCCTTGATCACCTCCCTGGGAGGCGATGGGAGCAGTGAGCACCAGCGGTGGCCACGCCCGGGAATAATTTTTGGTGATTTAACCCCCAATTCCAACCCTTGATGCTGAGTGTCAAGCAGGGAGGTAATGGGTCCAATTTTTTTATAGTCTTTGGTATGAGTTTTCAACATTTTTTGAGTCAAGGCACATTTTTTGCATTGAAACAATCCGGAGGCACGCCACCAGCCATATTCGCAAACCTTGAGATCTCTGAATTCGGGAGATTGGGGAGGTTTGGTGGTAGCGGGGGGTGTATATTGCGTGTTTTGGGTGTACCGTATTTTTCGGACTATAAGTCGCAGTTTTTTTTCATAGTTTGGCCAGGGGTGCAACTTATACTCAGGAGCGACTTATGTGTGAAATTATTAACACAGTACCGTAAAATATCAAATAATATTATTTAGCTCATTCACGTAAGAGACTAGACGTTAGCGGGGGTGTATAAAATAGTCGGGCAGTTTCATGGATGCAAAGGATTCTGGGTATTTGTTGTGTTACGTTTATGTTGTGTTACTGTGAGGATGTTCTCCTGAAATGTGTTTGTCATTCTTGTTTGATGTGGCTTCACAGTGTGGCACATATTAGTAAGAATGTTAAAATTGTTTATGTCACAACCATTAGCAACCATTAGTGTACTCTGTGTCACCCAGTATGCCTTGCAGACGTGTGCGTGTGTCTGCGGAAGCCACACGCACACGGGTCCTAAATGGCTCTTTGGGTGGCAAAGGTTGCCGAACCCTGAACAATGTATATCAAATAATTCCGAATGGTTCAACCGCCACCCGCGCCCGAATCTAATTAAAATCTATTTTTTCGTCATGTCACCCGCCCGACCCGCGGTTTATTCGCGGACTCCGCGGAAGAGACCGCAAACCGCGCATCTCTACTGGACGTATAAGATTTCATGGGATTTAGCGATTAGGAATGACAGATTGTTTGGTAAACGTATAGCATGTTCTATATGTTATAGTTATTTGAATGACTCTTACCATGATATGCTACGTTAACATACCAGGCACCTTCTCAGTTGGTTATTTATGCGTCATATAACGTACACTTACTGTATTCAGCCTGTTGTTCACTATTTTTTATTTATTTTAAATTGCCTTTCAAATGTCTATTCTTGGTGTTGGGTTTTATCAAATACATTTCCCCCAAAAATGTGACTTATACTCCAGTGCAACTTATATATGTTTTTTTGCTTCTTTATTATGCATTTTCGGCAGGTGCGACTTATACTCCGGAGACTTATACCCCGAAAAATACGGTATATTGTGTCCCGAAGAGTTAGTGCTGCAAGGGGTTCTGGGTATTTTCCTTGGGTGTATTCTCCCAAAATGTGTTTGTCATTCTTGTTTGGTGTGGATTAACAGTGTAGTGCATATTTGTAACAGTGTTAAAGTTGTTTATACGGCCACCCTCAGTGTGACCTGTATGGCTGTTGAACAAATATGCGTTGCATTCACTTATAGATTAGAATAGAGAATAGAATAGAACGTACTTTATTGATCCCTGGGGGAAAATCAGCACGACAGTTCACTCACAATATACAATAATAATAAATAATATAATATATATCATATATGTATATAATATATGAATAATATAAATATATTATACATAAATTCTGTTACTCACACATTATGTGTGAGTAAAAGCCGCAAATATTGTGTAACCAGGCCGGCACGCTGTTTGATTGGAGGAAAAACGGACGAGACGAAAGTTTGTAGGGGTCGTTAAAGGCAGTGCCTTTAGGGCACGCCTCCAATAATGTTGTCTGGGTGGAAATTGGGAGAATGGTTTGCCCCGGAAGATTTTCGGTAGGGGCACTGAAATTCGGTGGTCTCCTGAGAAAATCGGGAAGGTTGGCAAGTATGTCAGCAGCAGAAATCATTAAAAAACGAAACTCAGTAAAAAGTCGTCATCGCAATTGTTGGATATGACTTCAAACCATAACCAACCATGCATCACTATAGCTCTTGTCTCAAAGTAGGTGTACTGTCACCACCTGTCACATCACACCGTGACTCGTTTTGAGTTTTTTGGTTGATTCCTGTGTGTAGTGTTTTAGTTCTTGTCTTGTATTTTTTGCTTCTATTTTGGTGTCTTTCTTGATTTTTTTGGTATTTTCCTGTAGCAGTTTTATGTCTTCCTTTGGGAGACATTTCCCGCATCTACTTTGTTTTAGCAATCAAGAATATTTTAGTTGTTTTTATCCTTCTTTGTGGGGACAGTGTTGATTTTCATGTCATGTTCGGATGCACATTGTGGACGCCGTCTTTGCGTCACAGTAAGTCTTTGCTGTCGTCCAGCATTCTGTTTTTGTTTACTTTGTAGCCAGTTCAGTGTTAGTTTCGTTCTGCATAGCCTTCACTAAGTTTCAATGTCTTTTCTTAGGGGCACTCACCTTTTGTTTATTTTTGGTTTAAGCATTAGACACCTTTTTACCTGCACCCTGCCTCCCGCTTTTTCCAAAATTCACAAAGCAACTAGCTACCGGCTGCCACCTACTGATATGGAAGAGTATTACATGGTTACTTTGCCAAGCTCTAGACACCACCGACACTCAACATCAACTCAGAATTTGCAGACTATAATTATATGTTTGCAAAAAATATGTTTAACCCAAATAGGTGAAATTAGATGATCTCCCACGGCACACCAGACTGTATCTCACGGCACACTAGTGTGCCGCGGCACCATATTTGCCAACCCTCCCGGATTTTCAGGAAGACTACCGAAATTCAGCGCCACTCCCGAAAACCTCCCAGGACAAATTTTCTCCCGAAAATCTCCCGAAATTTAGGCGGAGCTGGAGGCCACGCCCCCTCCAGCTCCATGCGGACCTGAGTGACGTGTCGACAGCCTGTTTTCACGTCCGCTTTCCCACAATATAACAATATAAACAGCGTGTCAGCCCAATTACGTTATAACTGTAGAATGATCGAGGGCGAGTTCTTGGTTTCTTATGTGGGTTTATTGTTGGGCAGTTTCATTAACGTCCTCCCAGTGCGGTAACAACACACAACAACAGCAGTCACGTTTTCATCTACCGTAAAGCAGTTCGTCTGCCGTAAACAGCAATGTTGTGACACTCTTAAACAGGACAATACTGCTATCTACTGTATGTTTTGGACCATGCTAGGGAGAGATGGAAGATTCCAGACTCTAGCGCATTTGATGAAAGCACTTTTGTGCGTGCCACACATCAATGCATCATCAGAGAGGGTGTTCAGCATGGTTAGAAAAATAGTGACACAGAATAGAACAAGGATGGACAATTCAACCCTTAACTCAACAATGAGTAGATGAGTGTTATGTGTAAATAAATGAATACTGAAATTCAAGTATTTCTCTTATATATATATATATATATATATATATATATATATATATATATATATATATATATATATATATATATATATATATATATATATATATATATATATATATATATATATATATATATATGCCGTATTTCCTTGAATTGCCGCAGGGCATATATTATGCGCCTGCCTTGAATTACTGCCGGGTCAAACTCGCTTCCCAAAATAATTAGCGGATGCTTAGTATTACCGCCTGGTCAAACTCGTGACGTCACGAGTGACACTTCCCTTGTCATCATTTTCAAAATGGAGGAGGCTAATTTCAATACCGGTAATTTGAAATCGCATAAAGGGAAGAAGATTAAGAGCTATTCAGTAGGATTTAAGGTCCAAGCTTATATCACACTCAAACTTTTACTGCTTACATTTGGTAAGTGCCGGAGTGAGAAGAGGTTTTAAAATAATTAGCGCATGCTTACTTTTACCGCATGCCTTTGGTAAGCGCAGGTGTGAGAAGAGGTTTTAAATTGATTAGCGCCCCGCGGCAATTCAAAGAAATACTGTGTATATATATGTATACAAACTAGAGCTCTATTTTATATATAAAAAGGAGAGGCAAAGGACTATGATAAAGCAGTTGAGCTACTCACTACATACTTTAGCCCAAGTCATAATGTGGAGTTTGAAATCTACACATATAGACAAGCAAAACAAAACGAGGGAGAAACAATGGATGCATTCCATACTAGACTCAGGAAACTGGCCCAAAACTGTGAATTCCGTGACGAAAATAAAGAAATAAAATTACAAATCATACTCGGCTGCATGTCGTCACGGCTCAGGAGGAGAGCACTAAGATACCCTAGGATGACTCTCAAAGACTTAGTGGATCTCGCCAGGGCATTCGAAACATCTGAATTTCAAGCTTCTGACACGGAAAACAAAAATAACACAGGAGAGATTGCAGCCATAGCTAGCACAAGCAACAAAAGATGGGCAGGCTTGCTGCCCCACAGATTAAAGATGAACAGTGCACAACAACAGCAATCAAAAACAACATGCAGGAATTGTGGGGGCACATTTCCTCACCAGGGAGGACAATCAGCATGCCCGGCAAAAGGCGTCTCATGCAATGCATGCGAGAAACTCAATCATTATGCTCGTTGCTGTCTCTCAAAACAGACAACCAAACAAACACACAGCATGTACAAAACAACACCATGCAAGTCAGATCACTTCAGGCTGATGTAGACGAACTACCTCACACCTCTGTCAGCCATGTAGCTGCACAAGACTCAATCACAGATGATGAGTACCTATTTGTCACAAGCACAGCTGGTGGCGCACTACTGCCAGTGCGGCAACTTATGATAGCTGGTGAAAACATGAACGTTTTGGTCGATTCAGGTGCTTCAGCCAACATTCTGGATGAGACAGCCTTCGGCACAATTCAGTCAAATGTAAAGCTCGAACAAGCTAGAAAGAAAATCTTTACCTGTGTCTCAAACACTCCACTCCCACGAAGGGGGAAAGTAAACACAACAGTCTCGGCAAATGGCAAAACTGTCGAAGCAACTTTTTATGTGGCTGAAGGTGCTCATGGCTCCCTACTGGGCCACACAACAGGAACTAAACTAGGCCTACTGCACATAGTGTGTTGCACGCAGACCAAAAAGCAAGACATGTCCAAGGCTCAACAGTTACTCCTGCAATATCCAAATCTCACCACTGGCATAGGGAAACTAAAGAATTTCCAAGTCAAGCTACACATCGACGACATCGTACGGCCTGTAGTCCAACCACATCGTCGCATTCCTTTCCACATGCAAAAGAAAGTGGAGCAGGAACTGCAACACCTAGAGTACCAGGGCATTATTGAGAAAGTTCATGGCCCGACGCCATGGGTGTCCCCCATCGTAGCGAGTTCAAAACCCTAAAATCCAGAAAAAATCTGTCTCTGCATTGAAATGCGCCTTTCCAACACAGCTGTCCAGAGAGAAAGGTACATATCACCTACAGTGGATGACATCATACACGATCTCAACGGTGCAACTATCTTCTCCAAGCTGGACCTCAATGCAGGATACCATCAACTTGAATTAGCACCAGAATCGAGATACATCACCACATTTTCGACACATATGGGACTCAGGAGATGTACGAGGCTCATCTTTGGAATATCGTCAGCAGCAGAAGTTTTCCAACACACAATTCAAAACATGCTGCACGGAATACCAGGGGTCAGAAATTTCAGTGACGACATTATCATATTTGGGGCCACACCTGCAGATCACGATCGATCCATGGAGGCTGTCTTCAAGAGACTCGCTGAGAGCAACCTCACAATCAATGAGCAAAAATGTGAGTTTAAAAAACAGTCTTTGGAATTTTATAGCTATGTATTTTCAAAAGATGGGGTCTCTCCTGACCCTAAGAAGATCCAGGCCATCACACACATGCCGCTGCCTCAGAACCAGAGTGAAGTCCGCAGTCTACTGGTAATGGCCAACTACAGTGCTCGCTTCATTCCAGACTTTTCATCAATCACCCAGCCAATTCGTGAACTTACAAAGAAAGATGTGGCCTGGCACTGGACAGAAAAACATACAAATGCCCTGACTCAGCTAAAAGACAGACTAATCAGCCAACCAGTCATGAGCTACTTCCATCCAGGAAGAAAGACTAAGGTCATTGTGGATACAAGCCCGGTTGGTCTCGGCGCTATCCTTGCACAAACAGACAAGACAAACAACAAAACGCACATTGTGGCCTACGCTAACAGAGCCCTGACTCCTGTGGAACAAAGGTACTCCCAGACTGAACGGGAAGTGCTTGCAATAATCTGGAGTTGCGAACACTTCCACCTGGATCGGATTTTGTCATGGACACAGACCACAAACCACTGGAACTGATTTTCAAAAATCAGAAGTCCAAACCCCCAGAAAGATGGGCTCTTAGACTCCAACCCTACAAGTTCAAAGTGGTCCACAAAGCGGGGAAATCTAATCCAGCAGACTATATGTCACGCCACCCACAAACTCTCCACCAGTGTGTGACAACTGATGACATGGACACTGAAATCCATGTCAGGTTCATCGCAAAACATGCAATCCCCAAAGCAATGACTCTCCAAGAAGTGAAAAAAGAGACAGTCAAGGATCCAGTGCTGCTACACCTGAAAGAAGTGATTCACTCTGGCGACTGGACCCACCTGTATGACGGCCCCTCGGAATTTGATCACTCAATGTTAAAAGCCTTCCACAACGTCAGGGAAGAACTCGCAGTCCTGGATGACGGCAGCCTCATCCTTAGAGGCAACAGACTGGTACTGCCACAGACGCTACAAACTAGAGCGCTAGCTCTCGCTCATGAAGGACATCAAGGCGTGGTTAAGACCAAGCAGCTACTCAGAGAAAAGGTCTGGTTCCCGGGAATAGACAAGCAATCAGAAGAACTAGTGTCTCAGTGCATCCCATGTCAGTCATCAGTACTGAGAACGGAACACCAGCCACTACAAATGTCGGAACTCCCAACTGGACCCTGGAAAAATGTCTCCGTGGACTTTTGCGGTCCCCTACCCTGCGGTGATTACCTGTTTGTTATGCTGGATGAATACTCAAGATTCCCCTTCGTCGAGATCACATCCTCAACCTCAGCACACACAATAATCCCTGTTATGGATAAAATACTTTCCCTGGTGGGCACGCCAGAAGTCGTGAAGCGTGACAACGGGCCCCCATTCTCAGGCAATATATTCGGTGACTTTGCTCACTACCTCGGCTTCCACCACAGGAAAATCACACCATACTGGCCACAGGCCAATGCAGTTGTTGAAAGTTTCAACAGACCTTTAATCAAGGCTGTGCACACTGCCATGGTTGAAGGCAAGCCATGGAAGCAAGAATTGTACAAGTTCCTTCGCAATTATCGTGCCACTCCTCCCCACACCACCAACCGGTCTCCAGCAGAATTATTCTTTGGTCGACCAATGTCGATAAAACTGCCCTCCATCTCTCACCCCACCGACGACAATGACCTCAGGCAAACTGATGCACAAAGGAAGACGAAAATGAAACTATATGCGGATGAAAGGAGGAATGCTGTGCACTCACAGTTAAAACAGGGTGATGTTGTCCTGATACGTCAGAGAAGAACCGGAAAAATGGTCACACCATTCAATCCTAAGCCATACAAGGTCATCTCAGTGAAAGGAACAATGGTCACCGCAAAAAGACATGGACATGAAGTCACCAGGCACAGGTCCCTGTATAAGCTTCGTAAACACGAGCCATCTGTTCCACTGAATTGTGACAGTGACAGCAGTGAGGATGATGATGAGGACAGTACCGGCTATCAGGTTCATGACCAGGGTCGACAACGACAACAAAGCCCGAATCAAGACCAGAGGAGATACCCAATCAGAGCAGACAGACGACTCCCAAGGAGACTCTTGGATTAAAGTAACCTTTGAATTTCTACTTGCTCCTGTATACTAATGTCAGGAGGCATTTGTTATCCATTTAAAATGTTTGTATTGTGTTGTCATTGTGAAAGTTTGAACTGGCAAAATCCTTAGGTTGATTTAAGTTAAGTGTCATCATACAGTCTTTTTTTTCAGCAGAAACAAGGACATTTAATTTGAAAGAAAAGGAAGGATGTAATGTTGTGAAAATGGACATGGCCCCTTTAAGAGACTGGATTCTCAAGTCTCTCACGTGATCCCGGAAGTTGAATGTTTGAGAGCGCGTGAGGCGGTTGCGATGCTGGTAAAGAGTACAGCGGAGTATAATGGATGTATGAAGGTGTTCATTAAACACAGTTCTATAAAGCAAGAGTGGACCTCACGTTTCTACATTCGGGACCCGGGGTTACCACTCCTTATGCATCAGTTCGTGATGTCTCTGCGTTGCGACGTGTTTAAATAGAAAAGGTTCCCCTGTTGGCTCCACTATGGACTGGACTCTCACATTATTAACTGTATTTACTCGGCATCCATTGCACCGGTCACCCAGGTGGGGTGGTGAGGACGCCTTTGGGGGTTGGGCCCTTCCAATGTTTTTCATTACGCCCAATGGGTTGAAGTTTTTTTTTCCTGATGTTGGATCCGAGCCGAAGATGTCATTGTAGCTCGTGCAACCCTTTGAGACACTTGTGATTAAGTTATATATAAATAAACATTAATTGATTAATTGACAAAGACATGCACCTGGGGATAGGTTGACTGGCAACACTAAATTGGCCCTCGTGTGTGAATGTGAGTGTTGTCTGTCTATCTGTGTTGGCCCTGCGATGAGGTGGCGACTTGTCCAGGGTGTATACCGCCTTCCGCCCAAATGCAGCTGAGATAGGCTAAGCACCCCCCGCGACCCCAAAAGGGACAAGCGGTAAAAAATGGATGGATGTATGACTAATTGATTGATGGACTCTGAAAAAATTATCTGATTATGACGTGCATTTTCATGCATTACACCTTAAATCGGAATACTTTGACATGCGTGGAACGTAGCATAAACGGAAAGGTCTATTATTGTTTGTGGTAAGGTGCACCATTTGGACGAGTTCGCTCACTGTAGGTGCTTAAGAAGCAGTCAACTTCCACTGTAAACAAACATGGCTCTGTGCATTTCTGTGCGTTCAATGTTATCATGGTATTTATTTAGAATGTTTCCCTTCTGTTAAGAACTTTTTCTTTCTTTCTTTCTTAGTTTATTTCGAACATGAACATGAACAATCCCACATCACTTCACATCAAATTATGTCCGAAAAGGAGTAGTTTAACCTCTCTTTTGGAAATGTAGCTATTCTGTTCCATTTATGTTGGGATTTGTATAAGTTGCCACATGGCTTCATGTTACGACGATCTGTGTATGTGTTTGAAGCTAGCAGTTTGCACTTTGAGTAGCTGTAAGGCCGTGAATAACAAAACAGCTCATTAAGACAACTGAATCCCTTCTATTATTGTTGTATCGACAGATGACACTCCATACTACATTTTTATTTTTGCCAGTCTCGTTTTAAAGCAACAAACTCAACAGCATATAACGCTACTTCTGTACATGTTGAATGTGGGGAGACAGCAGCAAGACAATCGCTTGATTCCGAGACTATTTAATTTAGTCCCACCTCTACCACCAAAGTATAGGTGACAAAGACATGTGCAGAGAGGGTAATTCTAACATCAATTTTGGAAGATGTGTTTTCATGCACTACAATCCGATTGACTATTGGCATAAATCACCCGTCTCGATCAGAATGAGTTTCTGGTCTGAATGTGTTTGATCGGGTTACAATATTCTGAATGGCATGTTTACATGAAGTATTTTTTATCCTGGCTAGGCTTTTAATCCAATTAAATGTGTCCATGTGCACATAGCTAAGATGTTACCTGGGGCTATTGAGTGTTTTTCAAGTATCAGACACACTCACCCATGTGACCAGGGATTGGTCAGGTCCCAACTTGTGTCCAGGTGCGACAGCAAGTAAGGATCACTCCTCCTGATTCACAGCCACCTTAAAGATTCTTCAGCATCTTCAATGGCCTTCTTGATGGCCCTTCGCTGCCTGACTTCTGTGATGCCTAGCATGTGGTATTTCTACAGAGCAATAGAAACCGTCTGCATCCGACTTCAATTGGCTCTTACTTTGCTCACCACCCGTTGCTCCGAAAATCTTCCACCAGCTTGACATACTTTGCCCCCTTTCTCTTATTAGTCTCCTCAATACTGTCCTCCCCGGAGTTTCTGAGATCTGCACAATATCTGGTGATAGCTTGGTTTTGGCAGCGGTTTCTGGGAATTTGAGCTGCTTCTACCAGTCAACTCTTAACTTTCAGTCTTGTGTTGTTGCTAAGAGGTCAGAGGAGGTTGGCATGAGGCAACCCAGCAGAATCAATAACCCAGTACAGGTCAGCTGAAACTGGGGCGACTAACTCGGCAAGGACTGATGAGGAACAGCTGCTGCATGCTTTGTAACTCCAACCACCACAGGATGGTTGGTATCTATAGGCAACACAAAATTGACCTAGATAACAAAACAATAGGGGCCAACAAGAACAAAGTAAAATGACCAAAGTAACTACCGACAGTGTCACTATGAAATGTAACAGGAAGTTAAATAAAAAGGTGGTCTAAATCAAATTAAAAATATTTAAGGCTACCTATGTCCCAAATCAAAAATTAAAAACGGCTTGTTCCAACTGGATATGTCACGGCGCGGACTTGAACCCGCTTTTTTCCAGCAGCTGAGTTTCCCAGTTCGTCCTATGTCTGCGTGCCCAGACCCGCCCCTGCTTGTGCTGGGCGCAGCACGCCCACGCAGCAACAAAGCTGCAGACAATTACAAATCATCACACCTGAACCTGATGAGAGGGAGCGGCATAAAAGCCAGCGGACCCAGGAGACCTTTGCCAGAACATTGCCAATCTTTCACAGTAAGCATCAAGTCTGGCACCCCTCCCTCGTTCCTTGCTCGCCTTCTTTGTGCTCTTCCTGGTTCCCGTGTTTGATGTCCCTTGTGTCTTCCGCAGTGTCTTCCCTGTTGCCTGTGATCGTTCCTTGCCTCACGACCTCCACCCGAATCTCTGCTCGCCTCCCCCGACCCTCGACCCCAGCTTGGACTCGGACATTGTTGCCTCTCTCCAACCCCCGACTGCTCGCCTCCCTGCTGACTACCTCTTCGTCTTGCCCCTTGGATTCGACGAAAGATTCACACAACAAACAACGACAACAACCCTTGGTAAAACTTACATTGTTAATTCTACACATCGTCCGCACTCATTTATTTGTGGTAGCATACACACCCCACACACACATCAAGGTTTTTAATAAACCTGGTAAACCGCAGTTCTGCCTTGGTATCGCCTTCTTCCCTCTGCCCAGTACACAACAGGATATCTGCTAACATAACTTGGAACACTTTATTTTAAACACAGACGCCATAACGTCATCGAAGCTCATCTTTCAGCATTCACACACAACACCATCGTTTTGGAACCACGATGAGGTGATAGAAGAAAAGTAATATATACATATATAATGTTTGATATAATATTATAATATGTATATAACAACTTTATTTGAAAGTTAGTTTCACTTTTGCATCACATTACCCATAACGGCAGTGCGTTCAAAGACCCTGGATTAAAGTTAGAAATAGAGGCGTCTCCAGTTTTTAAAGACGGTGGAGACTGAACTCCCAGGAGATGCACTAATGATAATATAATCATAATAATACTGATTTCTTACTATGACTGGTTTTATATTCTGGTGTTAACTCTATGTGTATCAGATCATCTTTACTTTACACTCTGAAGTAAAGGAAAACTAAAACAGATTGGTAATCATATTTAAGTGAATAATGACATCAGAATCAGAAATAATTTATTAATCCCCGAGGGGAAATTAAAATGTTCAGCACCATCCCATTCAAGATCATATTACATTCATATTCTGGTAATTTTATATAGATTTTTTTTTGGCTTTTTTTGGTTAAAAAAAACCCCTAAAACAACCCATCTTTATTTAGGGTTTTTATCTAGATGTATTCTAAATATGTTAATCCCATCTTTAAAAAGTCAAAAACCTAATAAAGGTTTTTACATGTTTTTTAAAAAGCTTATTCTAACCAAATCCATGCAATAATTAGTTTTTTAATGCATTTAAACATGCCAAGTGTGTGTGTATGCGGCAATGACATTGGGTTTAGGGCCGGATCAGGGGCCCTTTAGGAGTTTTGTGTGTGGGGATCCCAAATACACAAAATCAGACGCCATCAGGCAAGAAAAACAAAGTTTGCATAATATGACCCTTGCAGATAGCTAGGAATCCAGGTGGAAAATTCACAGATTTATTCATTCTGGGAAGAAAATTTTCTTCCCAGAATGAATAAATCTGGGTTCATATATGAGCTGTAAGGACAAATGGCGCCATCTTTACAAACTGATCCGGGAGTTACGCCCTCCGATGACTGTCTATGACTTTTGTTTTTTGTCTCGTTTCGCAGTCAAATTCTGCTGTTCTAAACTTGTGTGGAATGTTGGAACCAACACAAAACAAGGTAGGCTGGCTCACTCCACATAAAAGGTTGCCTCATTAATTATATGCGTGTCACGGAGTGTATGTTAGCCATTTTATAAAAATGTCAGTGTCTACGTTGGTCTTACAGTTAGGAGATCGAGGGTTCGCATCTCAGTGGGGAGTTCGTATGTGCCTGGGTTTTCCCCAACTATGTAGTTTTTTTCTTCCCAAATCCCAAAACATGCATCTTAGGTTAATTCTGTGCTTATCAATTTTTTTTTCTAAATGCTTTACCCTTTTGTGAAGTTTGAAAATTATTTTTCCTTCATTTAAGTATATCAATTTGAATAAAAACACCACATACATGTTAATACAAAACAAATATAGCCCTGAAAATTCATTGCTAAGGTTGCTGTTATCAAATCCAAAATGTTGAATACTATGAAAATTCCCCTATTAAAAATGCAAAATTATTTATCCCACCTGGATAGCGGCACACCTAGCATTGATCAGTTCACTCAACACGGAAGTCCTGACGTCATCAAAGCATTCACACATCACACTAACATTTTGGAACCAGGATGAGGTGATAAAAGAAAATACAATAACTCTATCTGTGTTAACAAAGGACAAAATTATGTACAAATTTCACTTCTGCGTCTTGTTATCTATGAATGTGGTGTGTTCAAAGACCCCCGATTGAAGTTAGTTAATAAGAGTGTCACTATTATTTTTAAATACAGGGGGGGGGCTTAACTCCTAGGGGGATGCACAAATAGTAATACAGGTTGTGTACTAATATTTTAAAAATGTATTACAAAGTCAGTTGATAAGATGTCTTAACCAGATTTGTTTTATTTAAATCAGTGTTTTTTTTTTAAGTTTGAAAGATTGAAATTCTGTGTTTCAGGTATTCTGTCCCATTCCATTGCCACTGTTGTTGAGGCTATTCTACTGTGAACATGGCAAACAAACGAGTAACTTCTTGATGTCATTCGTGCAACGAATGGTGCCCAGAGGTTTATCAAATTACAAGACCCAAAACCAGTGAAGTTGGTACGTGTAATTCGTAACTAAGAACAGAATACAATGACTTGCAAATCCTTTTCAACTTATATTCAATTGAATACACAGCACAGATAAGATATTTAATGTTCGAACTAAACTTTTTTTTTTTTTTTGCAAATAATCATTAAGTTAGAATTTAATGGCAGCAATACATTGCAAAAAAGTTGGCACAGGGGCATTTTTACCACTGTGTTACCTGGCCTTTCCTTTTAACAACACTCAGTAAACATTTGGGAACTAAGGAGACCAATTTTTAAAGCTCTTCATGTGGAATTCTTTCCAATTCTTGCTTGATGTACAAGTTGTTCAACAGTCTGGGGTCTTCGTTGTAGTATTTTTATCTTCATATTGCGCCACACATTTTCAATGGGAGACAGGTCTGGACTACAGGCAGGCCAGTCTAGTACCTGCCCTCTTTTACAACGAAGCTACGCTGTTGTAACACGTGGCTTGGCATTGTCTTGCTGTAATTTGCAGGGACGTCCATGATAACATTGATGCTTGCAAAATTAGCCACAACAGCTAGCATGCTTACAGTAAACATGTGTCATTTTCCAGGTTTAGTGACTGTAGGGTGTACACCTGTGAAAATGGCTAAAACAGTTAGCATATTAACTGTTAGCATATGTCAAGTATTAAGTTATATGACTCTGGGTTATCCATCCATCCATCCATTTCCTACCGCTTATTCCCTTCGGGGTCACGGGGGGCGCTAGAGCCTATCTTAGCTACATTCGAGCGGAAGGCGGGCTACACCCTGGACAAGTCGTCACCTCATCGCAGGACTCTGGGTTAAATGGTCGCAAATTTAACCAAAAATTTAGCATGCTAACAATCAGCAATGTGTCACGTACCAAGTTCTAACACTCTAAGGCAGGGGTGCTCAAAATTTTTCTGCAGGCGAACTACTTTTCAATTGACCAAGTCAAGGAAATCTACCTCATTCATATTTATAATTTATATTTATTTATTTATGAAAGAGACATTTTTGTTAACAAGTTAATGGTGTTTAATGATAATACAAGCATTTTTAAAGGACTACTGAAATGAGATTTTCTTATTTAAACGGGGATAGCAGGTCCATTCTATGTGTCATACTTGATCATTTCGCGATATTGCCATATTTTTGCTGAAAGGATTTAGTAGAGAACATCCACGATAAAGTTCGCAACTGGAGAAAAGCCCTGCCTCTACCGGGAGTCGCAGACGATGACGTCACATGTTGATGGCTCCTCATATATTCACATTGATTTTAATGGGAGCCTCCAAAAAAAACAGCTATACAGACCGAGAAAATTACAATTTCCCCATTAATTTGAGCGAGGATGAAAGATTCGTGTTTGAGGATATTGATAGCGACGGACAAGAAAATAAATAAATAAATAAAAACAAGTTAAAAAAACCCAAACGCGATTGCAATCGCGTTGCATAGAGACGGATTCATATGTTTTTAGAGACATTTACTAGTATAATTCTGGGAAATCCCTTATCTTTCTATTGTGTTGCTAGCGTTTTAGTGAGTTTAACAGTACTTGATAGTCGGAAGTGTACGTCCACAGGCCGGATGTTGACGCGCAGTGTCTCGGGAAGGTCGACGGCAGCTGTATGGGAGGCACAAGCTCAGCTGATATCCGGTAAGAGGCGACTTTTTAACCACAATTTTCTCACCGAAACCTGCTGGTTGACATTCGGTTGGGATCCATGTTCACTGTGATCTATAGTAAAGTTTCACCTCCGGGAATTTTAAACAAGGAATCACCATGTGTTTGTGTGGCTAAAGGCTAAAGCTTCCCAACTCTGTCTTTCTACTTTGACTTATCCAATATTAATTGAACAAACTGCAAAAGATTCAGCAACACAGATGTCCAAAATACTGTGTAATTATGCCGTTAAAGCAGACGACTTTTAGCTATGTGTGTGCGCAGCGCTCATATTCATAACAGCCCGTGACGACACGCGTACACGTCATCATTACACGACGTTTTCAAGAAAAAAGTCCCGGGAAATTTAAAAATGCAATTTAGTAAATTAAAAAGGCCGTATTAACATGTGTTGCAATGTTAATATTTCATTATTAATATATAAACTAACAGACTGCGTGGTGGGTAGTTGTGGGTTTCAGTAGGCCTTTAACACATATAGATTCCTTTCTTTCATGAAGACAATAATATAAGTTGGTGTATTACCTGATTCTGATGACTTGCATTGATTGGAATCAGACAGTGGTGCTGATAACGTCCGCATTTTCAAATGGAGGAGGAAAAAAAGTCCTCCTTTCTGTCCAATACCATATGAAAGTGGTATTGGCATTTGGCAATTTGGCATCTCATTTGTCCAACTTGCATACCAGTAGTGGTTTTTAAACACTTTGTTATGAGAGTAGCATATGTGTGTGTGGCCCTTTAATGTGTGGCAGCAGGTGAGTGACGTCAGTGAGTGTGTGGGCAAGAGAGGAGAGGAGCGGCCCCTGAGGGCGGGGGAGAAATACATTGGCATCAAACTCCGAAGCTTGCTAGCTTGTGCACACTAGCTTTCTGAGACTCTTATTTTGTTAGCACAGGCAGGATGAAACAGGTCTTGTATGGTGAAGACAGGAACTGTGCAGTCGGTCTTTAGAGTTTTGACAACAGGTACGGCCCAAGAGTCTGTTGAAATAAAAAGTGTTTCTCTGTCCTGTCAGGGATTTTTTTCTTAGAGCTCGCAGCGGCCAGCGTCATCTCATAAGATCTTCGGGTGCCGAGAATGTCAAACAACTGACGAAAGTGAAGTCTTGGTGAAGATTGATGATTGCTCATTTTTATGTCAATTTTTTTAATGCCTGGCTTGCGGTAGCTCGCGATCGACGTAATGCCCACCCCTGCTCTAAGGCAATGGTCACCAACCTTTTCAAGCCCAAGATCCCTGGTCTCACCCAAAAACCAAAGTAAGATATATTAGGGCTGGGTGATATGGTCTTTTATTAATATTTTGATATTTTTAGGCCATGTCACGATACACAATATATATCTTGATATTTTGCCTAAACTTTTAATTAAAACTTGATGTATATAATCACACCAGTATGATTATTCTATGTGTCGACATTAAAACATTCTTGTTCATACTGCAATAATATATGCCGGGAATAATTTTGGTGATTTAACCACCAATCCCAACCCTTGATGCTGTGTGCCAAGCAGGGACATAATGGGTCCCATTTTTCTAATCTTTGGTATGACTCGTCCGGGGTGGGAACTCACGACCTACTGATCTCAGGGCGGACACTCTAACCCAGAACTGGGCAAATTAAGGCCCGGGGGCCACATGCGGCCCGTTGAGCTTTTCAATCTGCCCCGCTGTACATTCCCAAATATTTTTTTGGATTGAAAGTGCCATCCATCCATCCATTTTCTACTGCTTATTCCCTTTTGGGTCACGGGGGGCGCTGGCGCCTATCTCAGCTACAAGCGGGCGGAAGGTGGGGTACACCCTGGACAAGTCGCCACCTCATTGCAGAGATTGAAAGTGTAGCTGCCATTATGATGTGCAGTGATATTTTCTAATTACCGTAAGTCTTCAACTATACAAAGTATTTCAATGGTTGGAATTTGCGCTTATGGATGATATACCAGTTACTATGGTAATATAAATAGTTACTATGGTCATCTAAATAGTTACTATGGTCATCTACGTCACAGCAGCTCAGACGGAGCACCAAGTAGTGTGGGCGGGAAGCGTTTCCACAGACGCGGAAGGAGATTTTCGCAACAAAGTTCTAAAGCTTAGTAATATATAGAATACAATAGAAAGTACTTTATTGATCCCTAAGAGGAATTCAACAAATATCAGATGTATCAGATTGTAGGTGGGTTTATTTTGTACCCTTCGAGTTCATATTTCACTGTTTGTTGCATTTTTGTTGCGTTTCCCTTGATTGTAAAATATGTCGATCAAAAGCTGGTGTGACATTCATATTTTGTCAATATTCAGTGTTTTATGGTTCATAGAAAAATTTAAAATTCCATTGCGTTTTTTAAGGTGGTCTCTCATAATGTTTTTAGCATTCAATCAGACATTATTGTGAGGTTTTATATTAGTGTTCCTAAAAATGGATATACCGGTCCCCCAGACACATTTTTTTCTCTAAATGTGGCCCCTGAGTCAAAATAATTACCAAGGCCTGCTCTAACCATAATGCCACTGAGTAGGTAATAAAGGTTTTTACATGTATTTTAAAACACTGGTTTTAACCAAATTAATGCAGTAATTTGCATGTAAACATGTCAAGCGTAAACATATACATTGCAATGGGCTTCACGGTGGAAGAGGGGTTAGTGTGTCTGCCTCACAATACGAATGTCCTGAGTAGTCCTGGGTTCAATCCCGGGCTCGGGATCTTTCTGTGTGGAGTTTGCATGTCCTCCTCGTGAATGCGTGGGTTCCCTCCGGGTACTCCGGCTTTCTCCCACTTCCAAAGACATGCACCTGTTGATTGGCAACACTAAATTGGCCCTAGTGTGTGAATGTGAGTGTGAATGTTGTCTGTCTATCTGTGTTGGCCCTGCGTTGAGATGGCGACTTGTACAGGGTGTACACCGCCTTCCGCCCGATTGTGGCTGAGATAGGCACCAGCGCCCCCCGAGACTCCAAAGGGAATACGCGGTAGAAAAGGGTTGGATGGATATATTGCAATGACTATGTCCAGCAGTAGCAGTACTTTCTCTCGCCGCAAGGGTGAGCCACCGTGTCAGTAATGTGCCCCTTCTGTGTCTCCAATCGACGACCCTGTTTAAACTGCAGCGGAGTCTCAGTGACCGACTGACAACAAACGAAGCTAATCTGACCAACGACCCGAATAAATGGCGCCATCTTTACAAACTGATTCGGGAGTTCCGCCCTCCGATGACTGTCTATGACTTTTGTTTTTTGTCTTGTTTCGCGGTCAAAAGTCTGCTGTTCTAAACTTGTGTGGAATGTTGGAACCAACACAAAACAAGGTAGGCTTGCTTACTTCACATAAATGGTTGCCTCATTAATTATATGCGTGTCACGGAGTGTATGTTAGCCATTTAATAAAAGTGTCAGAGCCGCGCGCTCATCCCCGGAACACGTCCCGGCAAAGCACAGGATAATAATGACAGGCTGCACTGAGGGTGTTTTGGGGGAAGAAGCGGCCGCCAACACACCTGCAAAAAGCTGGATGGCCTCAGGCCGAAGGCGGTCTTCATCCCCGTCCTGATGCGTGTCTGCCCCCTCGGGCCCCTCCCTCCTAGTACTTGTTCAGTGTGGTTTTTGTGAGTCATCATGGCAGATGAGAGACTTCACTTTATTCCACTTTTTTAGATGAGCTAATATGGCTGATTAATAGCAGGGCTGTCCAAACTTCCACAAAAAAACATCAGAAATAAGTGTGATTTTCTAGATTAATCACACTTTTAAATAAAATTGGATTAACAATGTTTAATTACAGGCTGTTATTTGTTTGAATGATTTAAGTTAACTTAAAAAAAGACCCCACATTTTTGCACACAAATACAATTTTATTCTCAGAATTACATTCTGGATCACTTTTTAAAATGTGTTACTTCAATTTACATAGTTTATTTGCATAAAACTTGGTAACACGTATCTAAAGTCCAGTCACGGTTTATTTTGAAGTGAAATTTCTATGAATATGGATTGAAATGTATATGTGTGTGTGTGTGTATGCATATAAATGTATATATATGTATATGTGTATATATATCCATCCATCCATTTTCTACCGCTTATTCCCTTTTGGGGTCACGGGGGGCGCTGGCGCCTATCTCAGCTGCAATCGGGCGGAAGGCGGGGTACACCCTGGACAAGTCGCCACCTCATCGCAGGGCCAACACAGATAGACAGACAACATTCACACTCACATTCACACACTAGGGCCAATTTAGTGTTGCCAATCAACCTATCCCCAGTATATATATATATATATATATATATATATATATATATATATATATGTATGTATGTATGTATGCATATGTATATATATATATATGTATGCATATGTATATATATATATATATATATATGCATATGTATGTATATCTGTATACGTATGTATATATATGTATATATGCACATGTATGAATATGTATATCTTTATATGTATATATGGGTATGTATGTATATGCATATGGATGTATATGTATATCTGTATACGTATATATGTGTATGTATTAGGGGTGTGGGAAAAAATCGATTCGAATTGGAATTGCAATTCTCACGTTGTGCGATTCAGAATCTATTCTCATTTTTAAAAAATTCGATGTTTTTTTTTTTTATCAATTTTTTTTTTTTTAATCAATCCAACAAAACAATACACAGTAATACCATAACAATGCAGTCCAATTCCAAAACCAAACTTGACCCAGCAACACTCAGAAATGCAATAAACAGAGCAATTGAGAGGAGACACAAACACGACACAGAACAAACCAAAAGTAGTGAAACAAAAATGAATATTATCAACAACAGTATCAATATTAGTTATAATTTTAGCATAGCAGTAATTAAAAATCCCCTATTGACATTATCATTAGACATTTATAGAAATGAAAAAAAAAGATTGATTGTACAGATATGGTGTTGTTTCTGCTGGGCAAGTATGCCTGACGCGCCTCCTACAGCGCCTTGGGTCAGCTGCAGGGTCATCAGCCGGGGACCACCGCTCATTGGAGTTTCGCTCTCTTTAACCCCGGACCGCCTCCTGGTGGCGGAGCGGTGGCAGGGACGTCTCCCTGCCACCCCCTGCAGCTGACCCATCTTATTGCCTCGACCCCCAGTACTTATCCCTCCTCCTCAGCCACAACCAGAAACTTCCCTTTTCTGCTTCCTCAGCAAGGGCCTTTGTTTCCCTTCGGAGCTTAGCCCCAGTCAATCCCACATCTCGGAGCAGCCTTATGGTTGATGTACCGACGAAGCCCCGACAGCCTACTTCCACAGGGTAGATGGTAGTGGACCAGCCTGCCTCTCTGCACTCAGCAGCCAGATCTGCATACTTGGCTGCTTTGCGCTCGTATGCTGCCTGGATTCCCTCCTCCCAGGGGATGGTAAGCTCAACCAGCATGGCAGACTTGGTAACAGCAGACCACAGCACAATGTCTGGGCGGAGTGAAGTGGTGGTGATCTCACGGGGGAATTGGAGCTGTTTGCCAATGTCAGCCCTCATACTCCAGTCCCTTGCCAGAGAGAGGACGCTGCGGGGGCCTCTTCGGCTGGTGTCTCCTTTGCCTTCCCCTGGCCTCACAAACATGACAGAACGTTGTTTGGCTATGGGTTGGCTGTTGGCCTCTCGTCTACTGCTCTCCAGGATTTCTGCCAGTTTCATCAGGACTTGATCATGCCGCCATCTGAAGCGACCCTGTGTCAGCCCGATCTTGCAGCCTGATAGCAAGTGCTGCAGGCTGGCGTTGGGAGCACCACACAGGGGACAGCTCTCCTCCTGGC
This sequence comes from Nerophis ophidion, assembly GCF_033978795.1. Classification (NCBI taxonomy): domain Eukaryota; kingdom Metazoa; phylum Chordata; class Actinopteri; order Syngnathiformes; family Syngnathidae; genus Nerophis; species Nerophis ophidion. Next base: position 30,184,228 of record NC_084616.1, on the reverse strand, counting down.
CGTACCACTGGTGGAGGTTTCTGGGGCATGGCAAGGTGTCGTAAGTTGCCCTGAGTAGGAAGCTGAGTCTGGCTTGGGGCATCTTCCATAGGTCGGCCCAGCTGATGGGTCTGCTAAGGGTACCTTCCCAAGTGGTCCATCTTCCTTGGCGACCTTGAGACACGGCCTTGATAGTATATTGCTCCTGGTTCGCCCTTGAGACCTCCTCCACAACCATGGCTCTGCGTTCCCTCTTTGTGGCCTTGGACCAAAGGCGTGGAGAATCTCCCCAGCCAAGCCCCGCTCTTCCTACTTGCACCCTGCCAACTATCTCCTGGTGTTGGAGCCTGCCAATGGCTTTGGCAACCTCTGGCCCTGCTTGCCACTTCCGGCCTGTTCGGATTGGTACCTGTGCATTCCTCACTGTAGGATCTGAGGATTCTTCCAGCTCGAGAACCAATCTGGCCTTCTCCTGCTTGTAGCCCAGGGCGATGGACTGAATCGGCAGATGCAGTAAAGTTGCCCCAAACAAGCCAGTGTCGGAGAAGCAACGCGGTAGGCCCAGCCACTTTCGGATGTAGGAGTTTGCTACTCTGTCCAACCCGTTGGCTGTTGAGGATGGAATCTCGCACATCTTCAGTGGCCACATAACCCTTTGATACAGTGTGAAGTTGTAGCACCACAACTTGTACTTTCCGGGGAGCTGGCTCTTGTTGATGCTCGCTAGGCCTTCTGAGAGTTGTTTACGTGCTGCCTTGCCTGCGTGCTTGTCCGACAGGTCCGCATTGTACTGCCTCCCCAGGCTTTGGATGGAGTGGTTGACCAGTAGAGGGATTTGCTCACCTCCTGCAACAAAGATGGTTTTGTCGTTCCTGGTGCCTTTGCGCAAGGAGAGGCTTCGTGACTTGGAGGGTTTTATCTTCATCCGTGCCCATGTCACTAGCTCATCCAGCCTCTTCAGACACCTTCTCATGCATGGGGCTGTTTGCAGCACCACAGTGACATCATCCATGTAGCTTCGGAGTGGTGGAAGCCTCTGCCCTGTCTGCAGCCTCATCCCACCTACAGTCTGACGGGCTCCGCGGAGGATGATTTCGAAAGCTGCGACAAAGAGGACTGGGGAGATGGAACACCCCATGGCTATGCCTACTTCCAGACGCTGCCATCCTGTTGTAAAATCTTGGAGGCTAAAACACATCTGAAAGTCCCTGAAGTAGCTGGTTACCAGGTTGATGATGGAAACAGGGACGTGGAAGAATTCCAATGCAAACTGGATGAGTTTGTGAGGGACAGAACCATAAGCGTTGGCGAGGTCAAGCCACACCACATGGAGGTCGTTCTTCTCCTGCTTGGCCCTCTGGATCTGTGCCCAAATCATAGAAGAATGCTCCACGCATCCTGGAAAACCTGGTACTCCTGCTTTCTGGTAGCTGGTGTCAATATAGCCATTCGCTGTGAGATAAGATGTTAGTCTCTTGGCCATGACTGCAAAGAAGATCTTTCCCTCGACATTCAACAGAGCAATGCTCCTGAATTGGTTGATGTTATGGGACTCCTGTTCCTTCGGAATAAACACTGCCACAGCTCTTTGCCACTCCGACGGAATGAGTAGTTTCTTCCATGCTGTGCTCATTAGCTTCCACAAGGATTTCAGCACTTGGGGGCAGTTCTTGTATAGCTTGTAGGGGATTCCGTTAGGCCCAGGAGCTGATGCTGACCTCGCTTTCTTGACCACTGCTCTTACCTCGCTCAGTCGAGGAGGGCAGCTGTCAAACAGCGTGGTTGGAGGTGGGGGAGGAGGTACGTATCCTGGTGAACCTAACGGATCGTTCCTCTTTGAGTCACTGTATTGGCCCCTGATGTACTGCTCAAGCTCCTCCTTGGTGGCTTCCAGTTTCCCGTTTCTTTTCTCCTCTAGAAGCTGGCGGGCGTGCTTGAAAGGATTCCTCATGAAGCTAGCCCTTTCTTTCTCCTTTCTTTTCTTGCGTCTGCGAATACGCTCAGCTCTTCGCATGCTGCCCAGCTTCTGTCTCACCTCATCCCATAACACCTTCAGGCCTTCTTTCTCCTCTGCAGTTGCTTTCCTCCATCTCCTGCGGAGCTGGCGCCGATCTTGCACCAGGGCGTCAATCTCAGCCTCCCTCCTGCCTTTTCTTGGGTGGAGTTTGCTCTGCATCTTGGTGAGGCTACCGAATCTAGATTTGCACTCCTCGTACAGGATGTTCCCAAGAATGTTGAGTTTCTTGTCCACATTACCACGTAGTGCGTTCTCCAGCAGTAGACTGAGGTCTGAGTCCAGTTTCTGCCATGTCTTCACATCACTTGCCCTTGGCCACTTGATGGTGCCCTTCCTTCCTGGTTCCTTCTTTTCTGTTTGCTGGGTGACTGGGGGGCTGCCGGGTCTACCTTCAGCATGCTCACATGCCAGGGGGGTACCTCTCCGCTCGGGGGGTTCTTCCTCTACCGTCCGCATATCAACAATGTTTGGACCCTTGGCTCTGTGGTTCTCTCCCCGGCTGGGGGTCCTGCTTGTCTTATCTGCCGGAGCAGTGCAAGGATGTTGCATGCCTTTCTTCTCGCTCTCCTTTTTCTTCCTCCCCTGATGAATCCGTAAGCCCCTGTATGTGGTAACTTTCCCCCATCCACACCTGCACAATCGGAAGGTCTTCATCTCGTTGTCGATGTCCGTTCCAGTCGTTACCGAGTAGTCAGTCCTGTTAGGCCCATCTTCCACCCCGCCTCTCGGAGGGCCTTCGGGTTGTTTTCCCTTATTCGTTTTCGTAGTTAAAGGTTGGGTGTCTCCTGGCTAGGAGACTAGTGGGTTGGGTAACTAGCCGCCCACTCCCGGTACAGACTTTCCTGCTGTCATCCAGACTTTCCTGGAAGTCTTCCAGTCTTTCCTGGCTGTCAACTGCCCTTTCACAGTAGTCACTGGTTACCCAGGAATCAGATTGATTGTACAGATATGGTGTTGTTTCTGCTGGGCAAGTATGCCTGACGCGCCTCCTACAGCGCCTTGGGTCAGCTGCAGGGTCATCAGCCGGGGACCACCGCTCATTGGAGTTTCGCTCTCTTTAACCCCGGAACGCCTCCTGGTGGCGGAGCGGTGGCAGGGACGTCTCCCTGCCACCCCCTGCAGCTGACCCATCTTATTGCCTCGACCCCCAGTACTTATCCCTCCTCCTCAGCCACAACCAGAAACTTCCCTTTTCTGCTTCCTCAGCAAGGGCCTTTGTTTCCCTTCGGAGCTTAGCCCCAGTCAATCCCACATCTCGGAGCAGCCTTATGGTTGATGTACCGACGAAGCCCCGACAGCCTACTTCCACAGGGTAGATGGTAGTGGACCAGCCTGCCTCTCTGCACTCAGCAGCCAGATCTGCATACTTGGCTGCTTTGCGCTCGTATGCTGCCTGGATTCCCTCCTCCCAGGGGATGGTAAGCTCAACCAGCATGGCAGACTTGGTAACAGCAGACCACAGCACAATGTCTGGGCGGAGTGAAGTGGTGGTGATCTCACGGGGGAATTGGAGCTGTTTGCCAATGTCAGCCCTCATACTCCAGTCCCTTGCCAGAGAGAGGACGCTGCGGGGGCCTCTTCGGCTGGTGTCTCCTTTGCCTTCCCCTGGCCTCACAAACATGACAGAACGTTGTTTGGCTATGGGTTGGCTGTTGGCCTCTCGTCTACTGCTCTCCAGGATTTCTGCCAGTTTCATCAGGACTTGATCATGCCGCCATCTGAAGCGACCCTGTGTCAGCCCGATCTTGCAGCCTGATAGCAAGTGCTGCAGGCTGGCGTTGGGAGCACCACACAGGGGACAGCTCTCCTCCTGGCCGTACCACTGGTGGAGGTTTCTGGGGCATGGCAAGGTGTCGTAAGTTGCCCTGAGTAGGAAGCTGAGTCTGGCTTGGGGCATCTTCCATAGGTCGGCCCAGCTGATGGGTCTGCTAAGGGTACCTTCCCAAGTGGTCCATCTTCCTTGGCGACCTTGTGTGTCACAGTGGCTTACACTTGCATCGCATCTCATAAGCTTGACAACACACGGTGTCCAATGTTTTTACAAAGTTAAAATAAGTCATATTTTTGATTCGTTTAATAGTTAAAACACATTTACATTATTGCAATAAGTTAAAAGATAAAACATTGTCCTTTCCAATTCTAAAAGCTTTTTTTTTTTAAAGCTACTACTCTGCTAGCATGTCAGCAGACTGGGGTAGATCCTGCTGAAATCCTATGTATTGAATGAATACAGAATCTTTTTGAATCGGAAAAATATCGTTTTTGAATCGAGAATCGCGTTGAATCGAAAAAATCTATTTATTATCGAATCGCGACCCCAAGAATCGATATTGAATCGAATCGTGGGACACCCAAAGATTCGCAGCCTATATGTATATGTATACCTATATTTGTATGTATGTATGTATGTATGTATGTATGTATGTATGTATGTATGTATATATGTATATATATATAATTAAGGTATATATGTATATTTATTTATATATATATATATATATATATATATATATATATATATATACATATATATATATATATATATATATATATATATATATATA